>NC_086452.1:144227781-144527781 GCF_028390025.1 Pseudophryne corroboree
GCATATACGTAGAGTCTATGGCGCCTCAGAGAGGAGGAGGCCCACAGAGAGGAGTCTGCACACAGGTCCCCTCCTCTCTTAAGTTGCCACTTGTGGTAATAATGCAAATACAGAAAAGAGAACCTTTTCCTTGGTGTGTTGGGGTATATCCTGGGTGTATAGACCGTAACTCACTATTCTGAGTCACGTGAATGAGTTCTGGATGTTACATTCAGATAGCTCTCCTGCAACTTGCACAGGGTAGCAGGCAGCAATGGCTAGTTTTGTGTATGAAAATAGTGGAGCGGTGTGATTCGTACACATTTGGATGTGCATATAGTTGTAGCTGTAGCATTCCATATGCAATCCATTCCCGTTTAGCATGCAGACTCATTTGGACTTAGAATCAGACCCATAAAGTACATAACACACTGACTGTAAACCATTGGCATGCTAATAGCACTATACAATATCTGTCTTCAAAAATACTTGTTCCGTTAGTGTATTTAAAAGTTCTGCTACTATAACAATACATTTTTTTTAACACCTTTCTCATGCAAATTTTGAAATCCAGGGATAAATGCCAACATATTCCTGTACAAAACCTTCTTGTTAATACAACTAACTGTTTTTTAAACGCTCACTGTGTATGGGTATCACATATTTGTAGGACTGGAAAGTGAACACCTGTTTATGTAGAGAGTCAGTCTGGTAGAGGCAGATGTAATACCAGATTGCCCATATGGTTCTGCATATGAATCATCAGTGGCCTGGAAGGACGATCATTTCTTTATATTATCTCAATGCAGGATTTTTTTTCCATGAGATTCCAACTTGGCAGAAAGCTCAGAGTTTATCAGTTTCACAAGTACACTGGGGATGGAAGCTAAGTATCCAGCGTAACAACGTATGCTTTGTATGTGACAGTACATTAGTTATATGCAATAAATGCAGTGTGTTCAGGGAGTCAGCTTAGATGTGGCACAGTTTGAGTTTTACTGTTAATTTTGGTTGCAACTAAGAAAAACATTGCCTTTCATATCTCAATGATTATTCAGTATTCAAGCAGACTGTCTAAAATGTTATATGATTGGTAAACTCCCTCTGATCTTTTGTGATGTCCTTATTAAAGAGCACAAAGTGGCCGATATGGAATTGCATGCAGAGTGCCTTCTGCAGATGGATTCTGCAATTTTACTTAACAGACATGCTCTGTATCCAGCACACACATCTGAGGGTGAATATGAGTCCTAACTACAGTATGTAATAATGCCCCACATACAGATAGAGCATCTGTCGATGTGCTGATGTGTTTGTACGGGATGTAGTTATGTGACTGGAGGTCACGAGTGCGCCGGTCACAATACCAATGCCTTCATCCCGCCCATTCAAAACGCCAACTAAAAAGAGACTATTCCCACTCAGGGGTGACCATGACTCCCATAGAGTGGGAATAGAACCTGTGGCGAGCACAGCTCGCCACTGAGCCCACAACGTGACAAGCGCAGCATGCCTGCAAGGGGCTTCATTGCGCTTGCCCCCGCCGACATTCTAAAACCCAGGATCTTGGCGTCGGTATGGTGACCGATGGGATCCCAAACGCCGGTCACCCATACCCAACCCATTTGACAATGTGCAAGCATACCAGCAGCAACTACATTTGTCCGGGTGCGAACAGTCACAGCTAAGATCGCATACTTCCTATGGGTAACAGGTGCGACCATTTGCATGCACCCAATGGCGGGCAAACAAATCGCTGCAAGCTAGTCACACTATTCGCGGGTACAGACATAACTAAAAGTTGTATGGGTACCCCTGCAACAAGTAACAACTCCAATGAAACATGCCCTTTATTTATTTATTTATTTATTTATTGTTTTTTTAATTCTCCCACACCAAGCTAATGACACTTAAAACATACCTCCCAACATGACCCTCTCTAGGAGGGACACAATGCTCAGCTTTTGGACTTCTCTCTTAATTTGTGATTGCCGGCACCTGTATCAAACGGGTTATTGGATAAGAAAGGTGTTTCAGTACAGGTGATGGCAGTCATAAATTGAGAGGGAAGTCCAGCAGCAGAGTATTCTGCCCCTCCTGGAGAGGGTCATATTGGGAGGTATACTTAAAATGTCCAGGATGACATGCAGTCCCCCCAACAACCACAATGCGAAAGTGAATGCAAACATTGGGCCTAATTCAGACCTGATCGTAGATGTGCTAAATTTAGCACATCTACGATCAGTCACATTGACATGCGGGGGGAACGCCCAGCACAGGATTAGTCCGCCCCGCATGTCAGGCCCTACCTTGTCGTACAAGCACAAAAACATCACACAGCAGAGATGCTTTTGTACTTTAGGAGTAGCTCCCTACCAGCGCAGCTTCTGCATGCTGGCAGGGAGCTACTCATCGCTGTGAGGGTCACAGCAGCTACATGTGACATCACGCAGCCGTCGTGGCCTGCCCCCCGTATGGTCCAGGTACGCCTGTGTTGCCCGGACCACGCCCCTAAAATGGCGGCCAAACACAGCCGGCCCGCCCCTTCCTGTCCAGCGACCGCCTCTGCCTGTCAGTCAGGCACAGGCGATCGCAGGGCTGAGACGGACGCCGGCTGTCTGGCATGCGACGGCACACTGGGGCGCCGGCACATGCGCAGTTCAGACATGATTGGCTGCTGTGTGTTTTCAGGTCTGAATTAGGCCCATTGTGTCATGCACAGAAAATACGGAGGGGTAGATATATATATATATATATATATACATATATTAGTGATCAGCGGGTTCGGATCCTCAAAATACGAACCCCCCCGAACTTCATCCATTTTACACGGATCCGAGGCAGACTCGGATCCTCCCGCCTTGCTCGGTTAACCCGAGCGCGTCCGAACGTCATCATCCCGCGGTCGGATTCTCGCGAGATTCGTATTCTATATAAGGAGCCGCGCGTCGCCGCCATTTTTCACTCGTGCATTGGAGATGATCGTGAGAGGACGTGGCTGGCGTCCTCTCAGTTTCTATGTTCAGTGGGCTGCAAATTGTGCTGCAAATATCTGTGCTCAGTGTGCTGCAAGTGCAAATATCTACATTCTCTGCCTGAAAAACGCTCTATATCTGACTGTGCTCAGTGTGCTGCAAATATCTGTGCTCAGTGTGCTATTTGCTTTATTGTGGGGACTGGGGAGCAGCAGTATTATATAGTAGGAGTACAGTGCAGAGTTTTGCTGACCAGTGACCAGTGACCACCAGTATTATACGTTCTCTGCCTGAAAAACGCTCCATATCTGTGCTGCATTGTAGTATATATATAGTAGGAGGACAGTGCATAATTTTGCTGACCACCAGTATAACTATATATATAGCAGTACGGTACAGTAGTCCACTGCTCTACCTACCTCTGTGTCGTCAAGTATACTATCCATCCATACCTGTGGTGCATTTCAGTTTTGCACAGTTTGCTGACCACCAATATATACTATATAGCAGTACGGTACAGTAGGCCACTGCTCTACCTACCTCTGTGTCGTCAAGTATACTAGTATCCATCCATACCTGTGGTGCATTTCAGTTTTGCACAGTTTGCTGTCCACCAGTATATAATACATAGCAGTATGGTACAGAAGGCACCTGCTGTACCTACCTCTCTGTCGTCAAGTATACTATCCATCCATACCTGTGGTGCATTTCAGTTTTGCACAGTTTGCTGACCACCAATATATACTATATAGCAGTACGGTACAGTAGGCCACTGCTCTACCTACCTCTGTGTCGTCAAGTATACTAGTATCCATCCATACCTGTGGTGCATTTCAGTTTTGCACAGTTTGCTGTCCACCACTATATAATATATAGCAGTACGGTACAGTAGGCCACTGCTCTACCTACCTCTGTGTCGTCAAGTATACTAGTATCCATCCATACCTGTGGTGCATTTCAGTTTTGCACAGTTTGCTGTCCACCAGTATATAATATATAGCAGTACGGTACAGTAGGCCACTGCTCTACCTACCTCTGTGTCGTCAAGTATACTATCTATCCATACCTGTGGTGCATTTCAGTTTTGCACATTTTGCTGACCACCAGTATATAGAGCCAGTTTGTGCAAGGAGAGATTGATTGCTTCCATTTTGGTGGGGGCCCAAACCAGGGGCCCAAACCAACCAGTAATTTCAGTCACAGTCGTGTGGCAGACCCTGTCGCTGAAATGATGGGTTCATTAAAGTTTGCATGTCCTGTTTATACAACATAAGGGTGGGTGGGAGGGCCCAAGGACAATTCCATCTTGCACCTCTTTTTTCTTTCATTTTTCTTTGCATCCTAGATGGGCCAGGTGTTTGTGTCGGCCACTTGGGTCGCTTAGCTTAGTCACACAGCTACCTCATTGCGCCTCTTTTTTTTCTTTGCATCATGTGCTGTTTGGGGACTATTTTTTTGAAGTGCCATCCTGTCTGACACTGCAGTGCCACTCCTAGATGGGCCAGGTGTTTGTGTCGGCCACTTGTGTCGCTTAGCTTAGCCATCCAGCGACCTTGGTGCACCTCTTTTTTTCTTTGCATCATGTGCTGTTTAGGGACTATTTTTTAAATCGGCCATCCTGTCTGACACTGCAGTGCCACTCCTAGATGGGCCAGGTGTTTGTGTCGGCCACTTGTGTCCCTTAGCTTAGCCATCCAGCGACCTTGGTGCATCTCTTTTTTTCTTTGCATCATGTGCTGTTTGGGAACTATTTTTTAAATCGGCCATCCTGTCTGACACTGCAGTGCCACTCCTAGATGGGCCAGGTGTTTGTGTCGGCCACTTGGGTCGCTTAGCTTAGTCATCCAGCGACATCGGTGCAAATTTTAGGACTAAAAATAATATTGTGAGGTGTTCAGAATAGACTGCAAATTAGTGGAAATTATGGTTATTGAGGTTAATAATACTATGGGATCAAAATGACCCCCAAATTCTATGATTTAAGTTGTTTTTGAGGGTTTTTTGTAAAAAAACACCCGAATCCAACAAAAAATTTTCAGGGAGGTTTTGCCAAAACGCGTCCGGATCCAAAACCAAAACCCGAAAAATGTCCGGTGCACATCACTAATATATATATATATAACATACAGTTTCTCCACTATGTGGAAAGACAGCACTCTCCAGTTTGAAAATCAAAAAAGTGAATATTTATTTCAAAGTTTTATCTCACTGTGAGATAAAACTTTGAAATAAATATTCACTTTTTTGATTTTCAAGAGTGAGATAAAACTTTGAAATAAATATTCACTTTTTTGATTTTCAAACTGGAGAGTGCGGTCTTTCCACATAGTGGAGAAACTGTATGTTGTACTATTTGTCCCATCCCCTACGGCAGGGGTGGCCAACCAGTCAGAGACAAAGAGCCAACAAATCTTGTTAGGTACGTCAAAGAGCCGACATCAAGCCAAAGGCGCGTGTGCAAAAATGGGGTGTGACCTTGTGCCTGCCACACCCCTAGTATAAAATACAATGAAAATGCCAGATCCACATAAAATACATTTTAAAGCCAGAATCAACATAAAATACATTGAAATAGACACTTCCACATAAAATAATTAAAAAACCAGATCCACATAAAATATATTGAAAAAGCAATATTCACATAATACACTTCAGCTCCTCCATGTGTCACTCCAGCCAGCACCCTCCTGTGTCACTCCAGCCAGCTCCCCCATGTGTCAATAAGTCACTCCAGCCACCACCCTCCTGTGTCACTCCATTCAGTTCCCCATTGTGTCTCTCCTGCCAGGATTCTCCTTTGTCACTCCAGCCAGCTCCCCATTGTGTCACTCCTGTCAGCACCCTCCTGTGTTACTCCAGCCAGCACCCTCCTGTATCACTCCAGCGAGCTTCCCCATTATGTCTCTCCTACCAGGATACTTCTGTGTCACTCCAGCCCATCCTCATATGTCACTACAGCCCAGTATCTGGCTCCCTCGGTTTTCAGTCGCCGTAGTGTTGCTGTGTGTCTGGTTGGAGTGCACCAGTTTCCAGGATCTGTTGTGGTCAGGTGACTTTAAGTGTCGGGAGCCACATTTGAATAAAGAAAGAGCCGCATGTGGCTCAAGAGCCACAGGTTGGCCACGGCTGCCCTACGGGATTGGACTCTGACTGGCACCCCACCTCTTATCTATGCTGAGTGAGAGTGCAGGGACCTCCCTATATATATATATATATATATATATATATATATATATATATATGAGATAGATATATATATGAGATAGATATATATATATATATATATATATATGCTAAGTAAGCTGTAAAAGAGAAACACTGGGGGTAATTCCAAGTTGATCGCAGCAGGAATTTTTTTAGCAGTTGGGCAAAACCATGTGCACTGCAGGGAAGGCAGATATAACATGTGCAGAGAGAGTTAGATTTGGGTGGGGTGAGTTCAATCTGCAATCTAAATTGCAGTCTAAAAATAAAGCAGCCAGTATTTACCCTGCACAGAAACAAAATAACCCACCCAAATCTAACTCTTTCTGCAATTGTTATATCTGCCCCCCCCTGCAGTGCACATGGTTTTGCCCAACTGCTAAAAAATGTCCTGCTGCGATCAACTTGGAATTACCTCCACTGTGCAGAAAATTGCACACAACAATACATCATAGTTACTGTTCCAATTGACAACGTCCAGCCAGGCTACAGCCTTTTGCAGGGTGTCAAACAATTATCCCTATCCCTATCCCAGTGGACCTACTGCTGTGTCCGGATAGCTGGTGAGAGATGCATTGACACAGGCAGTGGTTGACACACACAAACTCACTCACTCTCTGGGGGTAATTTCGAGTTGATTGCTCGCTAGCAACTTTTTGCAGCTTTGCAATCAGGATAAAAGTAGGCAAAACTGTGCATGTGTATGCGCTGCAATGCGCAGGAGCATCATACGGGTACAATGAGGATCGGTGCTGGGTGATGGATTTAACGAAGAATCCATTCGCACAGCCGATTGCAAGGTGATTGATTGAAAAAGGGCGTTTATGGGTGTCAACTGACCATTTTCTGGGAGTGTTTGGAAAAACGCACGCATGTCCAAGCATTTGCAGCGCGGATGTCTGACGTCAATTCCAGGACCAAAAAGTCTGAAGTGATCGCAGTGGCTGAGTAAGTCCAGAGCTACTCAGAAATTGCAACAGACTTTTTTGTGCCATCGGCTGCAAAAGCGTTTGCACACTTGCAAAGCGAAAATACACTCCCCCATAGGCAGCGACTATCTGATTGCAGCACAGCGAGCGATCAACTCGGAATGACCCCCTCTGTTGGGACTCTACCTGGCGTAATGGGAGGTACTCGATATTCCGACTGTCGGGATCCTGATGCTCATCGTCCCGGCTCCAGGATCCCGACCACCGGCACCTAATTTCCCCCTTGGGGTGTCCATGACACCCCTGGAGTGAGAATTAATATTGTGGCGCACATAACGGACCACCATGCCGGCAGCATGCCAAGCACAGCAAGCCTGCAAGGGGATCCTTTACACTTGCCCTGCTGCCGGCATGCTTGGCACCGGGATCCAGAGCACCGGCAGTTGTAGTACACCTTGGCATAATATGTACAAGAGGCTATACTTGGTGCAATGTTTATAAGGAGCTCTACCTGGCACAACGTGTGTAAGGGGGTCTACCTGGAGTGATATGTATAAGGGGCTCTTCCTGACCTAATGTGTATAAGGGGTTCTGCTCTACTGTGGTGTAATGTATGTAAGAGCTATAACATGGCATAATGTGTGTAAAGGGTACCATGGTGTGGTGTAATGTGAATTGGTACTATTCTGTGGCCACGCCACTTCCCCATGAAGCCTTGTCCCTATACTTTTTAAGTGTGCCTTTGGAATACACTGTCACTGTTTTTAATGGGGTGGGGGGGCGCCAAAGGAAACATTCGCACTGGGCACAACAAAGTGTAGAACCGGACCAGAAGTTCCACCTTTACTAACTGTGATAGAAACGCTGGTACATTAATAAATGGAAAATATGTTTGTCACAGATTTCTGGCCTCTTTATTTTAAACCCCCAGGAAATGTCTGTTTCTCCTAAACAGACTTGATTAGAGTTTATGTTTTTACTAAAAGCTGGATAAGGGGTCCTGGGGGTATGGGTTTGAGAGAGAAGAGAGGGCCCCACCTATAAAGCTAATTTCTTGGTTTTAGACCTTTAACCTGACAGCAAGCTAATTATTGTCTGCACCTGTAATAATATAAGATGTTTCAGGATCTCACTATATGGGGAAACAGACAGCAGGCCTATTATGAGACACTGTAACTTACAAACTGTAAGTGCTGTGTGTATGCCTTTGTTTGGGGTATGGGCATTAGTCCTACCACTCAGAGAGGTAATCAATTATGTTTAGTTAGTGCCCAGATGAGCTAGGATTTATTTTTATGTTGTGTTTTATTTAAATACTGCACAATAAAACCAGCCACAGCTAGATTGCATGAAAACCCTTGACTGGTGTGCTGGTTTCCTGGCTGCTGTGTGTTTAGAGGTGTTCATCTACCCCAGCAGAGGGCACCCTAATCCTGATTTCACGTTAAATTTAAAAATCAATATAAAAAATAGTTTGTTGGTAAATGTGCTTTTTATCCCCTGAAACACAACACTGATTTATATCAATTTCAAATGTATTTAAATTGACCTTTAGTAAATGTACCCATAGTATCTTTACAGACCACTAAACTGAATTGCTTTGTACCAATGGAGCAGCCTCTACCGTCATCTGCCATATACCACAGATAGGGAAATATATTTTAACCTTGCCTAATTTTTTTGACATTGCTTACAATTTATTTGTTCTAGTCTATGTAAGGCCTCTTTTCATACTTTTTTCCTGGACCACTATAAGGGTCTGATTCAAAGGTAAAGCAATACTGATGTTTGTGCAGCTGAGCATTTTTTTCCTACCGTGCATGAGCAGCATTTCCTGAACACACCTGCATTGCATGCATTCCGCTGACTGTACGCAGACATCACTATTGCATAAAGAGTTATTTGCAATAGAACAGGGCTGGCCAAACCGGTCCTCGAGATCTACCAACAGTTCATGTTTTCCAGGCCTCCTGGAGATCTGTAGAATTGTCAGTTAGGAATGAATGCAGCACATCTTAATTAGTAATGACTACACCTGTGCACCAGCTAGGTGGTCTGAAAAATGTGTACTGTTGGTAGATCTCGAGGAATGGTTTGGCCAGCCCTGCAATAGAACTTGTGATTGATAACCATGTGTGTTCCTGGGCGATGACTGGGAGTTGGCCTGTAGTGGTCGGCCATCTCATGGGCAAGTTATTAGTGTTTTATGGGTGTGTCAGTGTACACAACTGCGTTCCCAAACACAGATCCCCTGCCACATAGGCCATTTTCAAACTAATTTCAGATGGAAACAATGATCAGCCAAAAGGGTGTCGCAAGTGTCGATGGTATGAGCTATGGTGGAGTGCTCTGAACCACCGATGCAGTTGCTATGTCCGTGGACACTATAATGGGCATCACAAGGGGAAGGCCGACATTACAATCTGCATGATATTGCTCCAATTGAGCCAATGGCTCTTACTATTGTGGATGTAGCAGCATCCACCTCTGAATGAAGCCCCAAGTTCCCAATCTACGCCTAGTGCATAATATCACTTGTAGCACCACAAGTGTGCATTACGAGTTTTGCAGCATATTAATTATATTAATGCCACCTTTATAAAAATAATAAGCAGCAGTGCTTACTTTAAATCAATAATAGTAGATCATTATTTAATAGTAATGCCCTTAGGATCAAATATTAATAGTAATGTCCACTTTCGACTTATCCTTTATAATAAAAGGTTAACGCTACTCATCACCTCTTATGTGCACCAGTGGCCACTAGAAGGGGCTGGAGGACCAAATGGCTCCTTTATGTGCAGCAAGTTTCCACAAGTGAAAGTCATATTGCAGAGAGATTTTACAGCCTCCTAACCTGCTGCTGCTAATATTAATTATACTGATCTGACAGTCTCACACTTGCTGCATGCAAAGAGAGGGCGCCAGTGAGAGAGAGAGAGAGAGAAAGAGGGAGTAGGGGTTGGGGCAGATAGGGACAGTGGGTGTGGGGGGTGGAGAGTGGGGTAGAGGCAGATAGGGACTGGGAGAAAGAGAAAGGTCAAGAGGGTTGGGGCAGATAGAGATTGGGTAGGGAGGGGGGGGTAGGGGCACATAGGGACTGGGTGAGAGAGGGGGAGGGGTTGGGGTAGATAGGCACTGGGGAGAGAGTGGAGTGGTAGGGACAGATAAGGACAGTGGAAAGAGAGATGCAGATTTTTTCAATATAGAATTATATATCGTATATAATAAAAGGCTGATGCTGCTCCTCACCTCTGTTATGTGTGCTGACTGCTACTAGAGGGCGCCCAGTGGACCAAATAACTCCTTTGTGTGCTGCAAGCTGTCACATGTGAAAGTGATACTGCTGACAGATGTGACAACCTCCTAACCTGCTGCTAATATTAATAATACTGTTCTGTCATACTATCTGCATATCGAGAGAGGGGGCTAGGGAGAGAGAGAAAGTCAGGGTAGGGGCATATAAGAACTGGAGAGGTGGAGAGGGGTGTAGGGACCGATAGGGGGACTGGTAGAGAAAGAACGAGGTTGGGAGGGTTAGGCAGATAGGGACTGGGGAGCGAGTGGAGTGATAATGGCAGATAGAGACAGTGGAGAGATGCAGATGGGCTTAATTCAGACCTGATCGCTGTTGTGCGAATTTGCAAGGTGGCCGATTATGGAACGACTGCGCACGCGTATGGATCGTGATGCGCACTTGCGAGGCCAAACTGTAAAAGAAATCAGCGTCTTTTTTGATCGCTAGGCACACGCAAGTTGATTGACAGGAAGTGGGCATTTGGGGGGGGTGACTGTCCATTTTCTGGGGGTGTCTGGGGCAGCCATTCCCAAGCGTTTTCAGGGAGGGTGTATGAGGTCAGCTTCAGCCCCGATCAGCCTGTTTCTTTCGCACTGTAGGAGTAAGTCCTGGGCTACGCACGGACTGCACAGACTGTACAAAAAACAATTTGATGGAGAGTGAGTTTAGAACGGATTTGCAGCTAACTGCCGA
Source organism: Pseudophryne corroboree (assembly GCF_028390025.1). NCBI lineage: Eukaryota > Metazoa > Chordata > Amphibia > Anura > Myobatrachidae > Pseudophryne > Pseudophryne corroboree. The sequence continues at coordinate 144,238,860 of NC_086452.1, forward strand.
TTGCAAAGCTTTTGGCGTATGTAGACTTGCATGGGGTGGATTTTCACTCTGTCTGGATGGTGACTATATGATCTCAAACCTCTGAAAAGTCACAGAGGTGCAATCAGGTTTGAATTAGGCCCTATGTAAAAAAATTATATATATATATATATATATATATATATATATATATATATTGCTGCTCCTCACCTCTGTGCCACTGGTGGCCACTGGAGGGCACCTGAAAGAGCTCCATTCAGGACAAACACACACACGTACACTGTATGACCCACCATATACTGCCCCTATTTGCACTTCACCCCTATTTTATTCCATATGCCATACCACCCACGATAAACCATTTCATCCCTATAGTCCTCCATATAATGCCCCCTATGTACAAGGCACCCCCCTCCACCATTTACTATTCCTGCCATAAACCATATACTATGTACCCCCTCCTCCATATACTAAGCTGAAACCCCAGCCGGGAGCTCAGCAACAACTAGCAGCAGTAACCAGAAAACAGATGCGGGAACCACCAGATTGCCCGCAATGCTCAGAGCGGAGGCACCAGGAACAGCAGGTTGAGAAGTTGAATCAGTCCAACATGAAGGGGAAAAACCCTATGTGGGGTGAGGAGTGCGTGACCTGAAGGAAGTGGGGTTGGTACTGGGGCTGCAGATGATGTGGGTGAGGAGGAGGTAGATAACCGGCTCAGCTGCTTTATATATTCTGTGTGCCGGTGGAGGGGTACTATCCTGTGCTTACCCCTCCCACACCCCACACAAACCCCTCTGGCCAGCTGCTGGAGGCTACTGGCCTCCTCTACCTCCAGACTGGCCGGGAGCTGTGCAGATACTGGTGAGCTTACACTTGTCACTACTGTTGTATATAGTGTATATACTTAGTGCATTATCATTATAGCCTGCCCATTACAGATATACAGCATCTATCCTATATAATAAAAGGCTAATGCTGCTCCTCACCTTTATGGGGGAATTCAAGTGTTTTGCACATTGGCGGACACTACATGGCACCCAACTGAGCAATTGAAGTGTTTCTCTATTCAGGTGCGCACAGCCGCTGGCACTGATATTACTGTTACAGTATGTTGTCCCTTCTTTTTGATGGGCTGGTAACTAGTAAGTAATATTAGTGCAATATTAATTTATACATTTTATGATGTGGCAACATTAATTTATTTTTGATCTAATGGTGGCAGTACTATTAATTATTTAAAATGGGCATGGGTGTGAATCAGTGGATCAACAATGTTATGGTGGACAGTCGTTAGGTAGACACCCAATGGTCAAAATGCATAAGGTCAACAGGTACAAAAAATCAACAGATGAAAGGTCAACAGTGCTTAAGGTCATTAGTACAAAAGGTCAACAAGACAATTGTCGACACACAAATGGTCAAAATTTTTGGAAGGGTTGGGCCAAATCTTGTATATTTCATGTTATGTGACCACTTTCCGTGCAACGTTTACCGTGCAGGCTCATTTCGCTCACCAGGCTTCAGCCAAAGTGACTTGCTTCAGCGTGACACGTTGACCTTTTGAACCTGTCTACCTTAAGCACTGTCGACCTTTCACCTGCCAACCTAATGCATGTCGACCAAATGGTATTGATCTATTGACTGTCGATCAATATATTGCCGATCTATCATCTGGATACAGTGGACTACTGTTAGTTTTTGATCTTAATGGGGTACTACTGATTATTATTGTATAAATGGGCATCCCTATTTAATTAATATGACGGCAACACTAATGTGTGATAGTATACATTGCTGGCCACATGCCATATGGCATTTGTAGTTTTAGAGGACTAGACCCAATGCAGAGCAGCACAATATATAGGTCTGTATAAAATCAGGATGGTGGCTTTAAATTTTGCAGTTTACATTTACACTCTTTGATGTTCTTTTTGTCCCCAGTCCCTACATCAACGCACCAGAAAGCATGCTATTTGAACTAAAAGTTAGTACATCTCCCCCTGTATGTATAAAAAAAATAAAAATAAAAAATCCTTATTTATCCAGGTCATATTCACAAACTTGTGTTTTGTGAAGCTGTTGTATACTCACTATTTGTATACTGTATATACCTACTTTTATTTCGCCCAAAAGATTGCTACATCTAAACATTGCTTTAATAAAAGAATGTTTGATATTTTCATATGGGAAAGATTTAGCTGTGCTGGTTTTTGTATTTAATTCTCAATTTGTCTTGTGCCAGGGAAAATAAAAGATAAAAACAAGATACATAATGGAAATGACTTTTCATTAGCCAAATTGCCTTCAGAACTTCAAAATAAAAAGCAGTAATACAAACAATGGTCCTATCGTGTTGTGCAACTGGTCCATCATAGTCTCTTTTGATCAGCTGAACAAAGCTGCATGATTGTCTTTGGTGATTCAGGATGAAAAGTAATGTTAATAAAAATAATGAATTATTGGTGGCTCTTCATATGAAATTTGCTTGGCCTGTGCTAGTCACTGATCTTTCAAATTCACAATTACTGTATGCGAAGAGATATAGAAAACAAATAGAACATTCACCTCATTTTTATGTCCTTTTTCATGACCCATGATGACAAAGTTTCCCTTTTAAAGACTAATGCAAAGCTAACATAATATGTGCAGTGATTGCAGAACCCTAACCCAAATGTCATTAGCAGCAGGGGTCAGCTGAAGATGGTGTAGAATACAAAATATCAGGGAGAAAAAAAATCTATAACCTGCCTTTTAATGACAACAGCTGGATCCTAACCAAGGAACATCACTCCTCAATAGATCACAGGAAAAAGTGGAAGGACACTAGCACTGTCACATAAAACAAAAATACTCAAATGTCCATAATAGCTTTTATATGTTGATATGTGTGTACTATTTGGTGATGGTAATAAGCAGAGTAAAAGTACACACCAGCAGATCAACTAAATGTACCAAACAGCCAGGAATTAACCAGTAGTGTGGTTTATTGAGCAGTAGTATGCTGGTAAAGCCCTACTCACTGTTACATACACTCAGTATCTGGATGGAGCAGAGCATGCGTGGAAACATACAGAGCATCAGCCGGTGATATATGTTAGTAGCAGTGTGTCTACAAGCGGTAGCAGTATGGGTTGACAGCACAGTAGGTACTTTATATCTAGGTTATCATAGGGTCCCTGGGTGCTAAACTGTAACACATCCATGTCCCACTGAGGTGCTCTTAAGCAGTGACATGACGGTGAGAAGCATGCGCTGAAACCAGACTGCAAGCCATCTCGGTAAAGTGAAATGCTTCCGTAATGGAGCATTATGGAGCTAGCACAAACATACACTCCATATTTCAACATTATAGTGGAACCACTGGAAACATATTGAGCTGTGAAAAAAAAAAAATATATATATTTATATATATATATATATATATATATATATACACACATACATGCATACATATATATATATATATATATATATAGAGTCCAAAAAGAACTGGCACTCACCCCAAATTTGTTGCTCCGGTGCCCTCTGGTATGATAAGTATAGGCAGACAATGGAAGCATGCAGCGGCACTCAGAGACTGATTCCAGAAATTAAAGGTGCAAAAGTAGGTGGTTTAATCCATAACAAATAAATAAAACACAAAGATGACCAACGTTTCGGGGCGCTAACGCCCCTTTGTCACCTCGACAAAGGGGCGTTAGCGCCCCGAAACGTTGGTCATCTTTGTGTTTTATTTATTTGTTATGGATTAAACCACCTACTTTTGCACCTTTAATTTCTGGAATCAGTCTCTGAGTGCCGCTGCATGCTTCCATTGTCTGCCTATATATATATATATATATATATATATATATATGTGTGTGTCCACGTACATCTTTGCTATATCCCGCCACGTATGGCACGGTTTTGCATGCCATAGACTCAGAGATTTAGCCATGCCTTGTGATATTTCTTAATCTGCTTCTTTAATATGTTACTTTATAAATATTCTATTATGGCAAACAAAAATATTAAAATCCATCCACTCGCTACTCGTGAAAAACAGCTTAGCCATGTTTTGCATGTTGTGCCAAATTGAGCAAAATAGCAAAGATCTAAGTGAACACACACACACACACACACACACACACACACACTGTATGTGAATAAATATATATATATATATATTAAAAAATTGATAATAGAAAATATGATAAATTATCTTTTAGAAGTTCAATAAAACAATAGAAGGAACAAAAGTTTATACTTTGTGTTTCTTTTATTACTGTATCTTAATAAATGTATAAAAGATATTATACTACAGTACGATTGCTTTCCCTTGGTATCATTTTACATGAGCTGTTTTATCTATGCTTCCATACTGGAGAAGAGATACATGGAAGGTTAAAGAAACTATTTTATGCCTGCCTTTTTGAATATTCATGTGATTAAATTAGGAATTTTGACAATTCACATTTATTTCCATACATACTGTACATTATGGCACTATTTTATATTATCTTCCTTTTTTGCATATAGAGGAGTGCAGAGTGCTAACCATTTATGATTATATACTGTACCTAAATTAAAATTAATAAATATATATATATATATATATCTACTGTATCTATCTTTTTTTTTTTTTACACTGCTCAATAAAGCTATTATTGGTATTTGAGTATTTATATGTTATATGTGACAGCAACATCTTTTCTGTGAGGACAGTGTAGACTTGATATCAGCTGCCAAGTTTACATGATGGTTATGTATATATGGACTATGACATGCCATACAATTCAACGCACAACCTTTTTAACACAACTGCTGTACAGTACCTGTGGGATCGCTTAGTACAGATCCAAATGCACTTATGATGACTTCTGCTTTTAACTGAACAATCTGATCTTCATCTTCAATCCAGTTTCCAGCCTCATCCTGTTCTGTGCGGACAAACTGCATGCCGCTCACTTTGCCATTTTTCAGAATGACTTTGCGAGGTGACAAGAACGGAAGAAATTCACACTTTTCCTCCTTCGCTAACTCCACCTGCAAAACATGAACAAACATGCAACTCAGTTTCTGCTCTCCTGTATTAAGTAAGATGGTAATCCTACAGAGTACCACTGAATAAGATCTTATTAAAGTCCAATAATTGTACTGCGTTCAATAGTATCCCCTGAGGGATGGAAAATAGAATTGACAGCGCTGAATATAGTATTAAAAATATTGCATTTATTATAAGGCTAGTAAAATTAAGAAATATACCGTTGCAACGTAAATGACACAAATAATATTGTGAATACATAAAACACAAAAAATTGAGAGCACATTAGCACTATGTTAGAAAATTAGATAGAGTCATAAATACTAGTAACCTTGGATATTGAGTAAATGCAGTTCATGGAGAATTACCACCATTTTGGAGGAACGCAGTCAATTACAAGAATTTCTGCCAATTAAATGTCCAGAGGAGGAAATCTTTTTGTAGCTAGGTATGGGACTCACAGCATAGTTCTAATGAAAGCCAGGGTTCTTTCCTCTGTGCAGATGGCAGTAGCAATGTGGTTCCTTATTGCAGATGTGTGGATTTGTTTCCTAGTTGTATCCAAAAATCAGCATGCACAGTAGGTACACCGACGCGTTTCGCTGTGTGACACTGCTTTTTTAAGTGTAAACAACTTATTTCAAGCGTCAAATTATTTTACCTTGGTAAAATATTCTGCATCCCCTGAGGGATGGGGCTGCTAAGGAATCTGAACAGTTAAACATTGTTATTTAGGGTCTATTTACTAAAGTGTGATCAAGGGTTACTTGACTTTAACATGGGCTTTGCTGAATTCCTCACCAGGTAGGATTACTATACACATTAGCGGGTGATAGCTGTGTATGTACATAGTGTAATTTCTTATGTTTGCAGTGTTAGACTGCTGGCAAAAGAAAAATAGTCATCGCTGAAGAGAGATGTTTCCAATATGATGAATTGTGGCTAGCCTGTACTTAATTATGTACTGCTGTGATATGCAACAATAGATAGTGATTATTTTTTAAAGCAAAGATACAAATTTATTTAATTAAAATTAAATTATGTGCTTCATTTAGAGTTAGGAGTGAATCTAAATTAAGGGGTCTATTTACTAAGCCTTGGCTAGAGATAAAGTGCCAACCAATCACAGCCTAACTGTCTTTTTTCAAACCCAGCCTGTGACATGGCAGTTACGAGCTGATTGGCTGGTACTTTATCTCCGGCCACTTTATCTCCAGCAGAGGCTTAGTAAATAGACCCCTAAGTGTGAAAAGTTCCAACTGTACAAACCATTTTTTATTGGAATAGGTAGGGTACAAAATATTAACATTCAGAGTGTCGACATAGACATTATGTTGACAGTTGACATATCAACATAGCATTTAAGTGTATTTGTGCCCTATACCATCCTTAACTGCAGCCTAACCCTAACTCCGAGGGGACATGCTGCACTCGATGTCGGGATTTTGACTGCTGGGATTCCGGCATCTGTATTTCGACCGCTGGGATCCCAACTGTCGGGAAATCATACTGAATCCACTGAAATTGTGTCACATTGCATTCTTTTAGCAGGACAAACACTGTGTGTTTGAGTAGTTTTACTCGGTGGAGAAGCACATACAGTATGTACACAATACAAATAATAACAAATCTACAAATCTTGTAACAATGTCCAAATGTCCCCTCATACATGTGAGCCATTAATAAGATTAAAATGGACAGAAACACAGAGGAATTTTATTTAATGTAAAGGGGTAGTTCTGCAGTGGTAGGAGAAGGAGTAGGTTGGACTTGTAATGTGACATTTACAGTGCATCCGGAAAGTATTCACAGCGCTTTACTTTTTCCACATTTTGTTATGCTACAGCCTTAATCCAAAATGGAATAAACTTGTTTTTGTCTTTAAAATTCTACACACAATACCCCTTAATGACAATGTGAAAAAAGTTTTTTTTTTTAGATTTTTGCTAATTTATTAAAAATAAAAAATCACATGTACATAAGTATTCACAGCCTTTGCTCCATACTTTGTTGATGCACCTTTGGCAGCAATTACAGCCTCAAGTCTCTATGAATATGATGCCACAAGCTTGGCACACCTATCTTTTGGCAGGTTCGCCCATTCCTCTTTGCAGCACCTCTCACGCTCCATCAGATTGGATGGGAAGCGTCGACGCACAGCCATTTTCAGATCTCTCCAGAGATGTTAAATCGGATTCAAGTCTGGGCTCTGGCTGGGCCACTCAAGGACATTCACAGAGTTGTCCTGAAGCCTCTCCTTTGATATCTTGGCTGTGTGCTTATGGTTGTTATCCTGCTGAAAGATGAACCGTAGCCCCAGTCTGAGGACAAGAGCACTCTGGAGCAGGTGTTCATCCAGGATGTCTCTGTACATTGATGCATTCATCTTTCCCACAATCCTGACTAGTCTCCCAGTTCCTGCCACTAAAAACATCCCCCACAGCATGATGCTGCCACCACCATGCTTCACTGTAGGGATGGTATTGGCCTGGTGATGAGCGGTGCCTGGTTTCCTCCAAACATGACGCCTGGCATTCACGCCAAAGAGTTCAATATTTGTCTCATCAGACCAGAGAATTTTGTATCTCATGGTCTGAGGGTCCTTCAGGTGCATTTTGGCAAACTCCAGGTGGGCTGCCATGTGCTTTTTACTAAGGAGTGGCTTCTGTCTGGCCACTCTACCATACAGGCCTGATTGGTGGATTGCTGCAGAGATGGTTGTCTTTCTGGAAGGTTCTCCTCTCTCCACACAGGAATGCTGTAGCTTTGACAGAGTGACCATCGGGTTCTTGGTAACCTACCTGACTAGGGCCCTTTCCCCCCGATTGCTCAGTTTAGACGGCTGGCCAGCTCTAGGAAGAGTCCTGGTGGTTCCGAACTTCTTCCATTTATTGATGATGGAGGCCACTGTGCTCATTGGGACCTTCAAAGCACAGATATTTTTCTGTACCATTCCCCAGATTTGTGCCTCAAGACAATCCTGTCTCGGAGGTTTACAGACAATTCCTTTGACTTCATGCTTGGTTTGTGCTCAGACATGCACTGTCAATTGTGAGACCTTGTATAGACAGGTGTGAGCCTTTCCAAATCATGTCCAATCAACTGAATTTACCCCAGGTGGACTCCAATTAAGCTGTAGGAACATCTCAATGATGATCACTGGAAACAGGATGCACATTAGCTCAATTTTGAGCTTCACGGCAAAGGCTGTGAATACATCTATAAATGAAACAAATTAATTTATTCAATTTTAGAATAAGACTGTAACATAACTAAATGTAGAAAAAGTGAAGCGCTGTAAATACTTCCCGGATGCACTGTATACTGTATACAGTAGTTTGTGACTATTCTGATTTTTGTAGTGTTCATTCTAGCCTCCTGCACCCAATCTGCGAGAGGCAGAGCTGGCCTGCCCCACAGGTGAATCCCCCAGTGGGCCCCACTGTCCGAGGACCACCTAATCCTCTAGAGATCAGATTCCAGACTGTGCACTTGAATTATACATTATACATATGTTACCTTATACTGCACAGGACTATGGTGTATTTTCTTCAGTGCATTGTCATTATTAATCTGGTACATTCTCATGCATGCAGTAGCAGTATTTACTATATCAATTTATCACGAGCCCAGCTCATGCACTCTCTAATGGTTATTAAAACCAATGTGCTGGCCACCCCTCTTCTGGAGACTGTCCACACCCGTAAACATGGGCCCATACCACTGTTTCCCCCTCCCTCCCCCTTCCCGGTAAGGGGGCATATTTTAATTTCTTAAGGTCAAAATCTTAGATGTGATCTATCATTACAGTAGCTGTAGCAAAACAGTGCATATAATATTTTGCCTTTAAAAATTTAAATATGCCCCCCTCTCTGATTAGGTGCAGGGTGCTAGAATGACACTATTTTACACTGCTACACACACACACACACACACACACACACACACACACACTAGTTGTTTGCATAGACATCTCCCAAGATTGGAGAGCAGAAGTGGGCCTAGGTGTGCACTGACAAAGCATGTGTATGTAGACAGTGCAAAACAAAGAAGTTTTGCATCACACATCCTTGGCGTGTCATACGTCAAGTCTATTTTGTTTAAACCCCATAAAAGGGATGGTTTAGAAAATACAAGTGGGCAGTGAACAACCAGACATTTGTTTCCAATGGCTAGTATAGACTACATTACACAGATAAAGTACATTGCTGTGAGTTACCTACACATACGATATATGCTTATGATTCTAACCATTTGCCTTGTGTGGTTACATCAGATGCGACCACACACGACAGGGCTTTCCCTGACATGGTCGCATCTGATGCAAGCAGTCATAAAAGCCCATTTCACCCACAGTCCCGCCCCCAGTGTCTGCTGATCACTGCTGAGTGCAGTGATCAGCCAGCCCAGCGGCACTTCCCACCTGGTGGTTGCAGAGAGAAGCAGACGCCTCTGTGTTCCTGTGTGCACTGGCCAGCTGCTCCTCACTGCAGCTGCCACGGAAGCGTAATAGAAATAAGCAGCTGTGCTACTGTATATACCCAGTGTCTTTCCACTGGGTGGAAATCTAATGAAAAGAGCAGCGGTGTATACCCGGCGGCTGCTTCTCTCTGTAGCCGCCGAAGTACACCCCTCTGTATACCGGGCTGTGCATGGAAAATGTAAGCCTCAATGTCCCGATGGTACGATATACATCGGTCACCAATGTTTAAAATAATTGATTTGAAAATATTTTTTTTCCCCAAAAAATGACTTTATTGTAATAACATTGTGTTGGCTATTTTTTAAATAGATGTTCTTAACCTAATGCAGAATTAAAAAAACAACAATTTTTGAGTGTTTTTTGAAAAAAGTATTCACCAATTACGTAAGTGGTTAAATAAAACTTAATTTTCACACAAACTGTAATTTCCTTTACAAACAAATGAAGGTTTTTGTACAGAATTTTCTTTCAGTTACTTTTGCTAATAAATAAAGAGAGCACAAATATACACATAAAGCAGAGGAGTCAGATGAAATACATTTTCTAGGATATTAATGCTAATTAATATCTGTGGGTATGAATTACTTTTGACTTAAAATTATCCTGAATCTTTTGCCAACCTTGTGTCCTTCTGAAGGAAGACATCCTGTTTGGAGGACGTGCCCCTGCCTTTTATACTGAGTTAAACATTATTTACATTGACTAGTTTGTGCAAACATCATTAAGCAGTTACTACTTCAAAGGCTGATTACAAGAATACATCGGTTTACAAATATTATTACTATGTTGGCTCGCTGTTGGCTGTGTCTTAATAGGGCACTTTGAAATTCTTTTACTATTAACATTTATTTATTTTGTACCATTGTAGTTTATATTTGTGGACAAACAGTAATAGAACAAGACTTGTAATAATACCTCTTTCTCACCGCAGCAATAACCCGTTTTTGACCCAGTATATTGCCGGGTCGACACGGGTCGCTGTGTGGTGTGAAAGGGCCCATGGTGAATTCCTAGGTCCTGTGACCCAATAATTGTACCCGGAAATAAAGCAGTGTTATTCCCGGGTTGAATACTGGGTCAGGGGCAGTGTGAACGGGTTGCCAGGTCGACTCAGGACCCGTCCACTACATAGGAAGAGGCGGCGCGGAGATGAGCTCATCTCCCAGCGCCACCTCCGTACCCACCTCTGATGCCGGTCCTGCCCCCCCGCAGCTATGGCAACCCGACCCGGCATATTGATGGGTCAGGGAGCCAGTTCTATGGGTCAAATGCCGGGGTCCCACCCGGTAAGGACCCGTTTCCAATTACCGGATGAGACCCAACATTTGCGATGTCAAAGGGGTATAAGGGGTCTATTACTAAGCCTTGGATGGAGATAAAGTGGATGGAGATAAAGTACCAGCCAATCAGTGTCTAACTGCCATGTAACAGGCTGGGTTTGAAAAATGACAGTTAGGAGCTGATTGGTTGGTACTTTATCTCCATCGACTTTATCTCCATCCAAGGCTTAGTAAATAGACCCCTAAGATACAGACAAAGCGAAAAGAAGACCCTGCTCCGAAACGTATAGACTTATAGGGGGAATTCAATTGTTTGAAAAGTCAGTTGGGTGTCTGTTTTTTCCTATTATATAGGAAAAAACACAGACAACTAACTGACTTTTCAAACAACTGAATACCCCCCACAGGCTCTTTAGTTAAGAGCAGTTTATTTTTTTCTTTAATTTTCCCTGCTCAGTGTTCTGTAATAAATAGTTTTATATGAAAACTATAACTTACTGGGTATGCATATTTAATTTAAAGATCACAAGTGAGAGCTGCTGTACTACTTCAGTCACTGTATCTAAGGCAAATAAATGTTTTCTTTTCCTTTTATTCATCTGAAATAAATAAGATTTCTTTTTTCTCCCCTTTAAACATTGTGATGTAATTCTTAAAGTCCAGTTGCGGAGATACACACACCTGTATTACAGAGTGATCATGGATTTTATATGCGCCATAGCGGAGTGCATGTATTTAAGGTCAAAATCATAGTCATACACAACTCAGTTGCACAGAGCCGTAACAAGTTTTTGGTGCCCCGTGCCAGAAAGAGAATTGTGGGTATGGGGCATGACAAAATTGATCCCAGAGAAAGCCCATGCTATGATGCCCCTTCCCACATTTTGGAACTCTGGTCAGAATGTGCCATATTTTTCTTTAAGCTATCAAGTTAAGTTCATGAATGTTGTATAGGAACTGGTGACAGAAGGGGTGGGGGAAGGAGACAGGGGTGGTCAGAAGTTGCTGGGCTTCAAAAAGAGTGGAAGCTACAAGTAAAAGGAATTAAAACAGATAACTGACAAGTGCTGCCAACAGCGCCCCCTACCCTGCAGCGCTATGTGCGGTTCCCCCTCCATACACACCTAGTTCATACTTGCCTACTCTCCCGGAAGCTGCGGGAGTCCCACATTTTTTGGGGTAGCCCCCCGCACTCTCGAAAGATTAGGTAAGTCTCCCTCATCCTGCTCGCATCCTAGTGACGCGGGCAGAATGGAGAGATACTCTCCTGAGTTCGAGGGTCCGTGGAGTGGGGAAGGGGTTAAAATGTTGTGAATTGTGTTATTTTAGCCCCGCCCCCTTCCAGCGGACCCGCAAATCGTGGCGTTTTCTGGATGTGGGGGGTGGGGCTTGATGAAGTCACAGCCCACCCCCGCCCCATGAAGTCTCCTGCAGCGTCTCCTCTCCGGGCTTCTCCCGGAGAGGAGACATTAAAAGTAGGTAAGTATGACCTAGTTACGGCCCTGCATTCACATCTCCACTTGTAGTATAATGTAAGTAACTACAGTAGGTGGCTAGGAGGAGTTCAGTGGGGGTGTGGTGACGGAATTGGGTGCTATGACGAATTATGTATATGCAGAGATCTCTTGCAAGAAAGAGCAAGTGGTGCAATTGTGCACTGATAATTATGATGGCTATGAAACCAAGAGCATGAGTGGGGCAGTGCAGTCACATATCCGCATTTGGGGAGTTATTCAGGTTTGTTAGCAAACCAAAAAAGCACACTGATGGACAAAACCATGCTGCACTGCAGGTGGGGCAGATGTAAAGGCCCACACACACAGTAGAAGATTTTTTCCATCAATTTGAGCGATAATGACGGTTTTGAACGATCTATCATTCAATTAGTCTAGTGTGTGTACACAGCGAACAATGGGGGTAATTCCAAGTTGATCGCAGCAGGATTTTTGTTAGTAGTTGGGCAAAACCATGTGCACTGCAGGGGAGGCAGATATAACATGTGCAGAGAGAGTTAGATTTGGGTGGGTTATTTTGTTTCTGTGCAGGGTAAACACTAGCTGATTTATTTTTACACTGCAATTTAGATTGCAGATTGAACACAGCCCACCCAAATCTCTCTCTCTCTGCACATGTTAAATCTGCCTCCCCTGCAGTGCACATGGTTTTGCCCAATTGCTAAAAAAATGTCCTGCTGCGATCAACTTGGAATTACCCCCAATGAATGATGCGTGCACCCGTGCTCGTTTGAAGCAGGTTGACAGTGTCAGGAATCGACTTACCAGACTGGCATCCGTCCGCCGCTGCGGACTCCGTCCTGGCTCCCTGCGGTCACCTGTCGCCTATGCCCCTGCCATGGGACATCATCAAGGTCCTGGGAACACTCCTGAGCCAGCGGGCGTGTGCGCGCCGCGTCCCCGCTGGGCCGCGGCGTGGGCGCCGCCATGACAGTTTCCAAACAGCTAGTATGCTGCGGCCAATCCGGTGCGTGGCCGCACCCACTGTCCTTTCCTCCATCCAATCCCTGCACACCATGGGGTATATAGGAGGCTACAGTTTCACCTCACAGGCATCCTGGACTTTGTGTCATTCTGACAACCTGCATGAAAGGATCGGCTCCTGTTTCTCCTGAGTTCCTGGTTCTCTGCTAAGAACTTATACTCCTGGTGATTCTGCTTGCTCCCGTGGAACTTCAAGGCTCAGCAATACCAGCAACCTGCATTGGGCTTCACACTCATCACCACCTTGTGTGCTTCAGCCTGCAGTTGAAGACTAAACTCCAGGTGTGTTCATTCCTCCACCTGTGACACAGCTTGCTGCTGCCAGTGCCTCATCACCTGCACTGTGAGTTGGTCTCCTGCTTATGCTCAGGTTTGCAATATCCATCTACTGCCTTAGTTCTCTGTTTTATAACCCTGCTCTGGTTTCCAAACCAGAATCATTTCATTGACATTCATTCTGTTGTTTTATTTCCGGATATGATTTCTCAAGTCACCTATCATCCATTGCCATAGACTATTTGTTATCATTCCAAGTGTTTTCTCATCTGATATATTATTTCTGCTGCATTTCTGTTTAAACTTATCTGCTGAATAAAATACCATTGCGCTCATGCGCAAGAACGTGATACAACCTCCTCGTCTCTTTCCTCCTACCTCCACTGACCCACTAGCGCCCCCTCCGGGGACACAGACCGAACACAATCTGACAGTAAGTCCAGGATCGATGGACTCGGATGGTGGACGGAGTGTGGGGTCAGAGGCCTTGCAAAATCTGGTCTCCCGTCTGGATGGTCAAGAGGTTGCGCAGCAGCAGATGCTTCACTTTCTACAAGGGATGTCCTCCCGATTGGATACACTGCAGCAGTCCCTGCCAAGTGTACTCTCACCTACTGTTACCCCAGCACCTGCCAGTGCTGTAAGTTCTTCTATGTCGGCTGCATCAGCTCCAGTGTCACGTCTGCATCTGCCCGTGCCGAGCAAATATGATGGCAGTCCTAAATTATGTCGCGGGTTTCTTAATCAGTGCGAAATACAGTTTGAGTTATTGCCACATAACTTTCCTACACCAAGGTCCAAGGTTGCCTACATCATTTCCTTACTCTCTGGATCTGCTCTGAATTGGGTGTCTCCTCTGTGGGAACGTGCTGACCCTCTGATCAATAACTACTCAGACTTCGTGTCAACCTTTAGACGGATCTTTGACGAGCCTGGTCGTGCAACATCAGCTTCGGCAGACCTGATCCAACTTCGTCAAGGTAACCGAAGCATGGGACAATATGTCATCCAGTTCCAGACGTTGGCTGCAGAAGTCCAATGGAACAACCAAGCTCTGGTAGCAACCTTCTGGCACGGACTTTCGGATCGGATCAAGGACGAACTGGCAACCCGTGACATTCCTGTTCAACTGTCTGACTTGATCTCCCTGTGTATAAAGCTGGACTCTCGCATCCGCGAACGCAATAATGAACGCGCTCGGAGTGAGCCTCGCAGAGTAAGGTTCATACCTTCTGTACAGTTTCAGCCTCCTTCTTCTGACGAGCCTATGCAGGTAAATAGGTCCCGCCTAACCCCTGAGGAGCGGGCAAGAAGAATACGAGAGAGGCTTTGCCTATACTGTGCTGCTGCGGGTCATCAAATTAACTCCTGCACGATGCGTTCGGGAAACGCCAGATCCTGACTTGTAAGGGAGGAGTCAAGTTAGGATCATTCAGTCAAGCTCCTTCTCAACAAGATCTCATTCTTCCAGTGACGTTAGAAACTTCCGTTGGGCTCCAGTCTGCGTCAGCATTAGTGGACTGCGGTGCTGCAGGAAATTTTATCACCCAAGCTGCGGTAAACAAATTTTGCTTGTCTACCTGTGAACTCTCTTATCCTGTATACATTACTGCTGTGGATGGTAGTAGAATCTCTAAAGGGAACATTTCACATCAAACTACCCCAGTGGTTCTGGGAGTTGGATTTCTCCATTCAGAAGTGATCAAGTTCCTGGTCATCCCTCAAGCCACCCAGGAGATTGTCTTGGGCATGCCTTGGCTTCAACTACATAACCCACAGTTCGACTGGACAACGTTGCAGCTTACCTCATGGAGTTCACACTGTCATCATTCCTGCTTAGCCCAAGTGTGTCCCATCAAGTCTACCGAAGTAAAGTCACAGCTAACACTCCCAGCAGCTTATCAAGACTTCGCAGACGTCTTCTGTGAAAAGGCTGCTGATATCCTGCCGCCCCATAGGGAATGGGATTGTCCCATCGATCTCCTTCCTGGCAAGAAGCCACCCAGGGGGCGCACCTACCCTTTGTCTGTTCCTGAAACAGAGGCGATGAGTAATTACATCAAAGAGAATCTTCAGAAAGGATTCATCCGTCCGTCATCATCACCCGCTGGTGCAGGTTTCTTCTTCGTCAAAAAGAAGGATGGTGGATTACGTCCATGCATTGACTATCGGGGTCTCAATGACATTACCATCAAGAATAGTTATCCTCTACCACTTATTACCGAACTTTTTGATAGAGTTAAGGGGGCTCGCATCTTCACCAAGTTAGATCTCCGCGGTGCCTATAATCTCATCAGAATCCGGAGTGGTGACGAGTGGAAGACAGCCTTCAACACTCGAGATGGCCATTATGAATACCTGGTAATGCCATTTGGGTTAAGTAATGCTCCAGCAGTATTCCAACACTTCGTGAACGAGATCTTTCGTGATGTCCTGTATAAGTACCTTGTTGTTTACTTAGATGATATTCTTATTTTTTCTCAAGACCTTCCATCTCATCGCCTACAAGTCTGTGAAGTTCTCCGACGTCTTCGTGAGAACCGTCTCTACGGGAAATTATCTAAATGTACCTTCGAAGTTCCCTCTATACCCTTCCTGGGGTATATAATTTCCGGATCGGATCTTCAGATGGACCCGGCAAAATTGGAAGCCATTGCCAATTGGTCCATTCCAAACTCCCTCAAATCTATCCAGCGGTTCCTGGGTTTTGCCAACTATTATAGAAAATTTATTCGAGGATTCTCCACTCTCATCGCTCCTATTACCAACCTGACTCGGAAAGGGGCAGATCATTCCAACTGGTCAGAAGAAGCCTTGGCAGCCTTCCGGAAGATCAAGCTAGCCTTTATGTCTGCTCCAGTGCTGTCACAGCCAGATGTCAACAGGCCGTTCGAGTTGGAGGTAGATGCCTCTACAGTTGGGGTTGGAGCTGTTCTCTCCCAGAAGGGATCTGATGGGAAAGTTCACCCTTGTGGATTCTTTTCTCGCAAGTTTCTTCCCGCAGAAGCTAACTACTCCGTGGGAGATCAAGAGTTACTGGCAATCAAACTGGCTCTCGAGGAATGGAGATATCTCCTAGAAGGGGCTAAACATCCGTTTAACATCTTCACGGATCATAAAAACCTGCTATACCTAAAAGCAGCTCAGTGCCTTAACCCTCGCCAGTCCAGGTGGGCTATGTTTTTCTCACGTTTTAATTTTAGGCTTCATTTCCGCCCAGGTTCACAGAATGTGAAAGCCGACGCATTATCCCGGTCCATGGAATCAGAAGAGGGAACATCTGACTCTGTGCCACATTCCATCTTGAGTCCCGTGGTTTTCGCTGCCTCTCAAGTCTCTCCAGCTCCACCTCCGGGTAAGACTTTTGTTTCCCCAGAACTCCGTCCCAAGTTGCTAGCTTGGGCCCACCAATCCAAGTTCACTGGTCATCCTGGTGTCCTGAAGACATTCAAGTTCCTTTCTGCGTCATATTGGTGGCCGAAGATGAAAGTGGACATCCAGGATTTCGTGGCATCCTGTCCGAAATGTGTGCAGCACAAGACTCCTCGTCAGTCTCCAGCAGGTCAGTTACAACCCTTATCTGTCCCTAATCGTCCTTGGTCTCACCTATCAATGGATTTTATCACTGATCTTCCACCTTCTCAGGGACATAACACTATTTGGGTTGTAGTGGACAGATTTTCCAAGATGGCTCATTTCGTTCCTCTCCAGGGTCTCCCTTCTGCCCCGAAACTTGCCCAGATCTTCCTACAGGAGATCTTCCGTTTACACGGTTTACCCTCCGAAATAATATCTGATCGGGGGGTACAGTTTGTAGCGAGGTTTTGGAGGGCCCTCTGTTCTGCCATGCAGATAAAATTGAAATTCTCGTCATCATACCATCCTCAGACGAATGGGCAGACAGAGAGAGTCAACCAAGAACTTGAGACTTTTCTAAGGTTATATGTGACATCCTCCCAGGATGATTGGTTCAATCTGCTCCCATGGGCCGAGTTTGCCCATAACTTTCGTTACCACACTGCTACAGACACGACACCATTCTTTGCAGTCTACGGGCAACATCCCCGAGTACCTGAATTCCAAGAACTCCCTCACTTGGATGTTCCTGCTGCCACTACTGCTCTGACTCAGTTTTCCTCCATTTGGAAAAGAATTCATGTTTCCCTCAAAAAAGCCTCCAGTCGATACAAGATCTACGCCGACCGCAAGAGACGTGCGGTTCCCCATTTGAAACCGGGGGACAGGGTTTGGTTATCAACCCGCAACCTTCGTCTCAGGGTCCCATCCATGAAGTTTGCACCACGCTTCATTGGTCCTTACCCTATTGAGAGTGTCATCAACCCAGTGGCTTACAAGTTGAAATTACCACCTTCACTTCGTATTTCTAATGCCTTTCACATTTCTCTCCTCAGACCTCTAATCCTAAACCGCTTTCAGAATACTCTTCCAGTAGGTCCCAAGGTTCGAACTCAGCGGGGCGTGGAATTTGAGATCAATAAGATTCTGGACTCCCGTTGCCGGTATGGACGTCTCCAGTACCTGGTCGATTGGTTCGGTTATGGCCCAGAGGAGAGAAGCTGGGTGAATTCATCTGATGTCCATGCTCCTAGGTTGGTCCGTGTCTTCCACAGCACTCATCCCTCCAAACCACGTGGGTGTTCGGTGTCCACCCCTAAAGGAGGGGGTACTGTCAGGAATCGACTTACCAGACTGGCATCCGTCCGCCGCTGCGGACTCCGTCCTGGCTCCCTGCGGTCACCTGTCGCCTATGCCCCTGCCATGGGACATCATCAAGGTCCTGGGAACACTCCTGAGCCAGCGGGCGTGTGCGCGCCGCGTCCCCGCTGGGCCGCGGCGTGGGCGCCGCCATGACAGTTTCCAAACAGCTAGTATACTGCGGCCAATCCGGTGCGTGGCCGCACCCACTGTCCTTTCCTCCATCCAATCCCTGCACACCATGGGGTATATAGGAGGCTACAGTTTCACCTCACAGGCATCCTGGACTTTGTGTCATTCTGACAACCTGCATGAAAGGATCGGCTCCTGTTTCTCCTGAGTTCCTGGTTCTCTGCTAAGAACTTATACTCCTGGTGATTCTGCTTGCTCCCGTGGAACTTCAAGGCTCAGCAATACCAGCAACCTGCATTGGGCTTCACACTCATCACCACCTTGTGTGCTTCAGCCTGCAGTTGAAGACTAAACTCCAGGTGTGTTCATTCCTCCACCTGTGACACAGCTTGCTGCTGCCAGTGCTTCATCACCTGCACTGTGAGTTGGTCTCCTGCTTATGCTCAGGTTTGCAATATCCATCTACTGCCTTAGTTCTCTGTTTTATAACCCTGCTCTGGTTCCCAAACCAGAATCATTTCATTGACATTCATTCTGTTGTTTTATTTCCGGATATGATTTCTCAAGTCACCTATCATCCATTGCCATAGACTATTTGTTATCATTCCAAGTGTTTTCTCATCTGATATATTATTTCTGCTGCATTTCTGTTTAAACTTATCTGCTGAATAAAATACCTTTGCGCTCATGCGCAAGAACGTGATACAACCTCCTCGTCTCTTTCCTCCTACCTCCACTGACCCACTAGCGCCCCCTCCGGGGACACAGACCAAACACAATCTGACAGTAAGTCCAGGATCGATGGACTCGGATGGTGGACGGAGTGTGGGGTCAGAGGCCTTGCAAAATCTGGTCTCCCGTCTGGATGGTCAAGAGGTTGCGCAGCAGCAGATGCTTCACTTTCTACAAGGGATGTCCTCCCGATTGGATACACTGCAGCAGTCCCTGCCAAGTGTACTCTCACCTACTGTTACCCCAGCACCTGCCAGTGCTGTAAGTTCTTCTATGTCGGCTGCATCAGCTCCAGTGTCACGTCTGCACCTGCCCGTGCCGAGCAAATATGATGGCAGTCCTAAATTATGTCGCGGGTTTCTTAATCAGTGCGAAATACAGTTTGAGTTATTACCACATAACTTTCCTACACCAAGGTCCAAGGTTGCCTACATCATTTCCTTACTCTCTGGATCTGCTCTGAATTGGGTGTCTCCTTTGTGGGAACGTGCTGACCCTCTGATCAATAACTACTCTGACTTCGTGTCAACCTTTAGACGGATCTTTGACGAGCCTGGTCGTGCAACATCAGCTTCGGCAGACCTGATCCAACTTCGTCAAGGTAACCGAAGCATGGGACAATATGTCATCCAGTTCCAGACGTTGGCTGCAGAAGTCCAATGGAACAACCAAGCTCTGGTAGCAACCTTCTGGCACGGACTTTCGGATCGGATCAAGGACGAACTGGCAACCCGTGACATTCCTGTTCAACTGTCTGACTTGATCTCCCTGTGTATAAAGCTGGACTCTCGCATCCGCGAACGCAATAATGAACGCGCTCGGAGTGAACCTCGCAGAGTAAGGTTCATACCTTCTGTACAGTTTCAGCCTCCTTCTTCTGACGAGCCTATGCAGGTAAATAGGTCCCGCCTAACCCCTGAGGAGCGGGCAAGAAGAGTACGAGAGAGGCTTTGCCTATACTGTGCTGCTGCGGGTCATCAAATTAACTCCTGCACGATGCGTTCGGGAAACGCCAGATCCTGACTTGTAAGGGAGGAGTCAAGTTAGGATCATTCAGTCAAGCTCCTTCTCAACAAGATCTCATTCTTCCAGTGACGTTAGAAACTTCCGTTGGGCTCCAGTCTGCGTCAGCATTAGTGGACTGCGGTGCTGCAGGAAATTTTATCACCCAAGCTGCGGTAAACAAATTTTGCTTGTCTACCTGTGAACTCTCTTATCCTGTATACATTACTGCTGTGGATGGTAGTAGAATCTCTAAAGGGAACATTTCACATCAAACTACCCCAGTGGTTCTGGGAGTTGGATTTCTCCATTCAGAAGTGATCAAGTTCCTGGTCATCCCTCAAGCCACCCAGGAGATTGTCTTGGGCATGCCTTGGCTTCAACTACATAACCCACAGTTCGACTGGACAACGTTGCAGCTTACCTCATGGAGTTCACACTGTCATCATTCCTGCTTAGCCCAAGTGTGTCCCATCAAGTCTACCGAAGTAAAGTCACAGCTAACACTCCCAGCAGCTTATCAAGATTTCGCAGACGTCTTCTGTGAAAAGGCTGCTGATATCCTGCCGCCCCATAGGGAATGGGATTGTCCCATCGATCTCCTTCCTGGCAAGAAGCCACCCAGGGGGCGCACCTACCCTTTGTCTGTTCCTGAAACAGAGGCGATGAGTAATTACATCAGAGAGAATCTTCAGAAAGGATTCATCCGTCCGTCATCTTCACCCGCTGGTGCAGGGTTCTTCTTCGTCAAAAAGAAGGATGGTGGATTACGTCCATGCATTGACTATCGGGGTCTCAATGACATTACCATCAAGAATAGTTATCCTCTACCACTTATTACCGAACTTTTTGATAGAGTTAAGGGGGCTCGCATCTTCACCAAGTTAGATCTCCGCGGTGCCTATAATCTCATCAGAATCCGGAGTGGTGACGAGTGGAAGACAGCCTTCAACACTCGAGATGGCCATTATGAATACCTGGTAATGCCATTTGGGTTAAGTAATGCTCCAGCGGTATTCCAACACTTCGTGAACGAGATCTTTCGTGATGTCCTGTATAAGTACCTTGTTGTTTACTTAGATGATATTCTTATCTTTTCTCAAGACCTTCCATCTCATCGCCTACAAGTCTGTGAAGTTCTCCGACGTCTTCGTGAGAACCGTCTCTACGGGAAATTATCTAAATGTACCTTCGAAGTTCCCTCTATACCCTTCCTGGGGTATATAATTTCCGGATCGGATCTTCAGATGGACCCGGCAAAATTGGAAGCCATTGCCAATTGGTCCATTCCAAACTCCCTCAAATCTATCCAGCGGTTCCTGGGTTTTGCCAACTATTATAGAAAATTTATTCGAGGATTCTCCACTCTCATCGCTCCTATTACCAACCTGACTCGGAAAGGGGCAGATCATTCCAACTGGTCAGAAGAAGCCTTGGCAGCCTTCCGGAAGATCAAGCTAGCCTTTATGTCTGCTCCAGTGCTGTCACAGCCAGATGTCAACAGGCCGTTCGAGTTGGAGGTAGATGCCTCTACAGTTGGGGTTGGAGCTGTTCTCTCCCAGAAGGGATCTGATGGGAAAGTTCACCCTTGTGGATTCTTTTCTCGCAAGTTTCTTCCCGCAGAAGCTAACTACTCCGTGGGAGATCAAGAGTTACTGGCAATCAAACTGGCTCTCGAGGAATGGAGATATCTCCTAGAAGGGGCTAAACATCCGTTTAACATCTTCACGGATCATAAAAACCTGCTATACCTAAAAGCAGCTCAGTGCCTTAACCCTCGCCAGTCCAGGTGGGCTATGTTTTTCTCACGTTTTAATTTCAGGCTTCATTTCCGCCCAGGTTCACAGAATGTGAAAGCCGACGCATTATCCCGGTCCATGGAATCAGAAGAGGGAACATCTGACTCTGTGCCACATTCCATCCTGAGTCCCGTGGTTTTCGCTGCCTCTCAAGTCTCTCCAGCTCCACCTCCGGGTAAGACTTTTGTTTCCCCAGAACTCCGTCCCAAGTTGCTAGCTTGGGCCCACCAATCCAAGTTCTCTGGTCATCCTGGTGTCCTGAAGACATTCAAGTTCCTTTCTGCATCATATTGGTGGCCGAAGATGAAAGTGGACATCCAGGATTTCGTGGCATCCTGTCCGAAATGTGTGCAGCACAAGACTCCTCGTCAGTCTCCAGCAGGTCAGTTACAACCCTTATCTGTCCCTAATCGTCCTTGGTCTCACCTATCAATGGATTTTATCACTGATCTTCCACCTTCTCAGGGACATAACACTATTTGGGTTGTAGTGGACAGATTTTCCAAGATGGCTCATTTCGTTCCTCTCCAGGGTCTCCCTTCTGCCCCGAAACTTGCCCAGATCTTCCTACAGGAGATCTTCCGTTTACACGGTTTACCCTCCGAAATAATATCTGATCGGGGGGTACAGTTTGTAGCGAGGTTTTGGAGGGCCCTCTGTTCTGCCATGCAGATAAAATTGAAATTCTCGTCATCATACCATCCTCAGACGAATGGGCAGACAGAGAGAGTCAATCAAGAACTTGAGACTTTTCTAAGGTTATATGTGACATCCTCCCAGGATGATTGGTTCAATCTGCTCCCATGGGCCGAGTTCGCCCATAACTTTCGTTACCACACTGCTACAGACACGACACCATTCTTTGCAGTCTACGGGCAACATCCTCGAGTACCTGAATTCCAAGAACTCCCTCACTTGGATGTTCCTGCTGCCACTACTGCTCTGACTCAGTTTTCCTCCATTTGGAAAAGAATTCATGTTTCCCTCAAAAAAGCCTCCAGTCGATACAAGATCTACGCCGACCGCAAGAGACGTGCGGTTCCCCATTTGAAACCGGGGGACAGGGTTTGGTTATCAACCCGCAACCTTCGTCTCAGGGTCCCATCCATGAAGTTTGCACCACGCTTCATTGGTCCTTACCCTATTGAGAGTGTCATCAACCCAGTGGCTTACAAGTTGAAATTACCACCTTCACTTCGTATTTCTAATGCCTTTCACATTTCTCTCCTCAGACCTCTAATCCTAAACCGCTTTCAGAATACTCTTCCAGTAGGTCCCAAGGTTCGAACTCAGCGGGGCGTGGAATTTGAGATCAACAAGATTCTGGACTCTCGTTGCCGGTATGGACGTCTCCAGTACCTGGTCGATTGGTTCGGTTATGGCCCAGAGGAGAGAAGCTGGGTGAATTCATCTGATGTCCATGCTCCTAGGTTGGTCCGTATCTTCCACAGCACTCATCCCTCCAAACCACGTGGGTGTTCGGTGTCCACCCCTAAAGGAGGGGGTACTGTCAGGAATCGGCTTACCAGACTGGCTTCCGTCCGCCGCTGCGGACTCCGTCCTGGCTCCCTGCGGTCACCTGTCGCCTATGCCCCTGCCATGGGACATCATCAAGGTCCTGGGAACACTCCTGAGCCAGCGGGCGTGTGCGCGCCGCGTCCCCGCTGGGCCGCGGCGTGGGCGCCGCCATGACAGTTTCCAAACAGCTAGTATACTGCGGCCAATCCGGTGCGTGGCCGCACCCACTGTCCTTTCCTCCATCCAATCCCTGCACACCATGGGGTATATAGGAGGCTACAGTTTCACCTCACAGGCATCCTGGACTTTGTGTCATTCTGACAACCTGCATGAAAGGATCGGCTCCTGTTTCTCCTGAGTTCCTGGTTCTCTGCTAAGAACTTATACTCCTGGTGATTCTGCTTGCTCCCGTGGAACTTCAAGGCTCAGCAATACCAGCAACCTGCATTGGGCTTCACACTCATCACCACCTTGTGTGCTTCAGCCTGCAGTTGAAGACTAAACTCCAGGTGTGTTCATTCCTCCACCTGTGACACAGCTTGCTGCTGCCAGTGCCTCATCACCTGCACTGTGAGTTGGTCTCCTGCTTATGCTCAGGTTTGCAATATCCATCTACTGCCTTAGTTCTCTGTTTTATAACCCTGCTCTGGTTTCCAAACCAGAATCATTTCATTGACATTCATTCTGTTGTTTTATTTCCGGATATGATTTCTCAAGTCACCTATCATCCATTGCCATAGACTATTTGTTATCATTCCAAGTGTTTTCTCATCTGATATATTATTTCTGCTGCATTTCTGTTTAAACTTATCTGCTGAATAAAATACCATTGCGCTCATGCGCAAGAACGTGATACAACCTCCTCGTCTCTTTCCTCCTACCTCCACTGACCCACTAGCGCCCCCTCCGGGGACACAGACCGAACACAATCTGACAGTAAGTCCAGGATCGATGGACTCGGATGGTGGACGGAGTGTGGGGTCAGAGGCCTTGCAAAATCTGGTCTCCCGTCTGGATGGTCAAGAGGTTGCGCAGCAGCAGATGCTTCACTTTCTACAAGGGATGTCCTCCCGATTGGATACACTGCAGCAGTCCCTGCCAAGTGTACTCTCACCTACTGTTACCCCAGCACCTGCCAGTGCTGTAAGTTCTTCTATGTCGGCTGCATCAGCTCCAGTGTCACGTCTGCATCTGCCCGTGCCGAGCAAATATGATGGCAGTCCTAAATTATGTCGCGGGTTTCTTAATCAGTGCGAAATACAGTTTGAGTTATTGCCACATAACTTTCCTACACCAAGGTCCAAGGTTGCCTACATCATTTCCTTACTCTCTGGATCTGCTCTGAATTGGGTGTCTCCTCTGTGGGAACGTGCTGACCCTCTGATCAATAACTACTCAGACTTCGTGTCAACCTTTAGACGGATCTTTGACGAGCCTGGTCGTGCAACATCAGCTTCGGCAGACCTGATCCAACTTCGTCAAGGTAACCGAAGCATGGGACAATATGTCATCCAGTTCCAGACGTTGGCTGCAGAAGTCCAATGGAACAACCAAGCTCTGGTAGCAACCTTCTGGCACGGACTTTCGGATCGGATCAAGGACGAACTGGCAACCCGTGACATTCCTGTTCAACTGTCTGACTTGATCTCCCTGTGTATAAAGCTGGACTCTCGCATCCGCGAACGCAATAATGAACGCGCTCGGAGTGAGCCTCGCAGAGTAAGGTTCATACCTTCTGTACAGTTTCAGCCTCCTTCTTCTGACGAGCCTATGCAGGTAAATAGGTCCCGCCTAACCCCTGAGGAGCGGGCAAGAAGAATACGAGAGAGGCTTTGCCTATACTGTGCTGCTGCGGGTCATCAAATTAACTCCTGCACGATGCGTTCGGGAAACGCCAGATCCTGACTTGTAAGGGAGGAGTCAAGTTAGGATCATTCAGTCAAGCTCCTTCTCAACAAGATCTCATTCTTCCAGTGACGTTAGAAACTTCCGTTGGGCTCCAGTCTGCGTCAGCATTAGTGGACTGCGGTGCTGCAGGAAATTTTATCACCCAAGCTGCGGTAAACAAATTTTGCTTGTCTACCTGTGAACTCTCTTATCCTGTATACATTACTGCTGTGGATGGTAGTAGAATCTCTAAAGGGAACATTTCACATCAAACTACCCCAGTGGTTCTGGGAGTTGGATTTCTCCATTCAGAAGTGATCAAGTTCCTGGTCATCCCTCAAGCCACCCAGGAGATTGTCTTGGGCATGCCTTGGCTTCAACTACATAACCCACAGTTCGACTGGACAACGTTGCAGCTTACCTCATGGAGTTCACACTGTCATCATTCCTGCTTAGCCCAAGTGTGTCCCATCAAGTCTACCGAAGTAAAGTCACAGCTAACACTCCCAGCAGCTTATCAAGACTTCGCAGACGTCTTCTGTGAAAAGGCTGCTGATATCCTGCCGCCCCATAGGGAATGGGATTGTCCCATCGATCTCCTTCCTGGCAAGAAGCCACCCAGGGGGCGCACCTACCCTTTGTCTGTTCCTGAAACAGAGGCGATGAGTAATTACATCAAAGAGAATCTTCAGAAAGGATTCATCCGTCCGTCATCATCACCCGCTGGTGCAGGTTTCTTCTTCGTCAAAAAGAAGGATGGTGGATTACGTCCATGCATTGACTATCGGGGTCTCAATGACATTACCATCAAGAATAGTTATCCTCTACCACTTATTACCGAACTTTTTGATAGAGTTAAGGGGGCTCGCATCTTCACCAAGTTAGATCTCCGCGGTGCCTATAATCTCATCAGAATCCGGAGTGGTGACGAGTGGAAGACAGCCTTCAACACTCGAGATGGCCATTATGAATACCTGGTAATGCCATTTGGGTTAAGTAATGCTCCAGCAGTATTCCAACACTTCGTGAACGAGATCTTTCGTGATGTCCTGTATAAGTACCTTGTTGTTTACTTAGATGATATTCTTATTTTTTCTCAAGACCTTCCATCTCATCGCCTACAAGTCTGTGAAGTTCTCCGACGTCTTCGTGAGAACCGTCTCTACGGGAAATTATCTAAATGTACCTTCGAAGTTCCCTCTATACCCTTCCTGGGGTATATAATTTCCGGATCGGATCTTCAGATGGACCCGGCAAAATTGGAAGCCATTGCCAATTGGTCCATTCCAAACTCCCTCAAATCTATCCAGCGGTTCCTGGGTTTTGCCAACTATTATAGAAAATTTATTCGAGGATTCTCCACTCTCATCGCTCCTATTACCAACCTGACTCGGAAAGGGGCAGATCATTCCAACTGGTCAGAAGAAGCCTTGGCAGCCTTCCGGAAGATCAAGCTAGCCTTTATGTCTGCTCCAGTGCTGTCACAGCCAGATGTCAACAGGCCGTTCGAGTTGGAGGTAGATGCCTCTACAGTTGGGGTTGGAGCTGTTCTCTCCCAGAAGGGATCTGATGGGAAAGTTCACCCTTGTGGATTCTTTTCTCGCAAGTTTCTTCCCGCAGAAGCTAACTACTCCGTGGGAGATCAAGAGTTACTGGCAATCAAACTGGCTCTCGAGGAATGGAGATATCTCCTAGAAGGGGCTAAACATCCGTTTAACATCTTCACGGATCATAAAAACCTGCTATACCTAAAAGCAGCTCAGTGCCTTAACCCTCGCCAGTCCAGGTGGGCTATGTTTTTCTCACGTTTTAATTTTAGGCTTCATTTCCGCCCAGGTTCACAGAATGTGAAAGCCGACGCATTATCCCGGTCCATGGAATCAGAAGAGGGAACATCTGACTCTGTGCCACATTCCATCTTGAGTCCCGTGGTTTTCGCTGCCTCTCAAGTCTCTCCAGCTCCACCTCCGGGTAAGACTTTTGTTTCCCCAGAACTCCGTCCCAAGTTGCTAGCTTGGGCCCACCAATCCAAGTTCACTGGTCATCCTGGTGTCCTGAAGACATTCAAGTTCCTTTCTGCGTCATATTGGTGGCCGAAGATGAAAGTGGACATCCAGGATTTCGTGGCATCCTGTCCGAAATGTGTGCAGCACAAGACTCCTCGTCAGTCTCCAGCAGGTCAGTTACAACCCTTATCTGTCCCTAATCGTCCTTGGTCTCACCTATCAATGGATTTTATCACTGATCTTCCACCTTCTCAGGGACATAACACTATTTGGGTTGTAGTGGACAGATTTTCCAAGATGGCTCATTTCGTTCCTCTCCAGGGTCTCCCTTCTGCCCCGAAACTTGCCCAGATCTTCCTACAGGAGATCTTCCGTTTACACGGTTTACCCTCCGAAATAATATCTGATCGGGGGGTACAGTTTGTAGCGAGGTTTTGGAGGGCCCTCTGTTCTGCCATGCAGATAAAATTGAAATTCTCGTCATCATACCATCCTCAGACGAATGGGCAGACAGAGAGAGTCAACCAAGAACTTGAGACTTTTCTAAGGTTATATGTGACATCCTCCCAGGATGATTGGTTCAATCTGCTCCCATGGGCCGAGTTTGCCCATAACTTTCGTTACCACACTGCTACAGACACGACACCATTCTTTGCAGTCTACGGGCAACATCCCCGAGTACCTGAATTCCAAGAACTCCCTCACTTGGATGTTCCTGCTGCCACTACTGCTCTGACTCAGTTTTCCTCCATTTGGAAAAGAATTCATGTTTCCCTCAAAAAAGCCTCCAGTCGATACAAGATCTACGCCGACCGCAAGAGACGTGCGGTTCCCCATTTGAAACCGGGGGACAGGGTTTGGTTATCAACCCGCAACCTTCGTCTCAGGGTCCCATCCATGAAGTTTGCACCACGCTTCATTGGTCCTTACCCTATTGAGAGTGTCATCAACCCAGTGGCTTACAAGTTGAAATTACCACCTTCACTTCGTATTTCTAATGCCTTTCACATTTCTCTCCTCAGACCTCTAATCCTAAACCGCTTTCAGAATACTCTTCCAGTAGGTCCCAAGGTTCGAACTCAGCGGGGCGTGGAATTTGAGATCAATAAGATTCTGGACTCCCGTTGCCGGTATGGACGTCTCCAGTACCTGGTCGATTGGTTCGGTTATGGCCCAGAGGAGAGAAGCTGGGTGAATTCATCTGATGTCCATGCTCCTAGGTTGGTCCGTGTCTTCCACAGCACTCATCCCTCCAAACCACGTGGGTGTTCGGTGTCCACCCCTAAAGGAGGGGGTACTGTCAGGAATCGACTTACCAGACTGGCATCCGTCCGCCGCTGCGGACTCCGTCCTGGCTCCCTGCGGTCACCTGTCGCCTATGCCCCTGCCATGGGACATCATCAAGGTCCTGGGAACACTCCTGAGCCAGCGGGCGTGTGCGCGCCGCGTCCCCGCTGGGCCGCGGCGTGGGCGCCGCCATGACAGTTTCCAAACAGCTAGTATACTGCGGCCAATCCGGTGCGTGGCCGCACCCACTGTCCTTTCCTCCATCCAATCCCTGCACACCATGGGGTATATAGGAGGCTACAGTTTCACCTCACAGGCATCCTGGACTTTGTGTCATTCTGACAACCTGCATGAAAGGATCGGCTCCTGTTTCTCCTGAGTTCCTGGTTCTCTGCTAAGAACTTATACTCCTGGTGATTCTGCTTGCTCCCGTGGAACTTCAAGGCTCAGCAATACCAGCAACCTGCATTGGGCTTCACACTCATCACCACCTTGTGTGCTTCAGCCTGCAGTTGAAGACTAAACTCCAGGTGTGTTCATTCCTCCACCTGTGACACAGCTTGCTGCTGCCAGTGCTTCATCACCTGCACTGTGAGTTGGTCTCCTGCTTATGCTCAGGTTTGCAATATCCATCTACTGCCTTAGTTCTCTGTTTTATAACCCTGCTCTGGTTCCCAAACCAGAATCATTTCATTGACATTCATTCTGTTGTTTTATTTCCGGATATGATTTCTCAAGTCACCTATCATCCATTGCCATAGACTATTTGTTATCATTCCAAGTGTTTTCTCATCTGATATATTATTTCTGCTGCATTTCTGTTTAAACTTATCTGCTGAATAAAATACCTTTGCGCTCATGCGCAAGAACGTGATACAACCTCCTCGTCTCTTTCCTCCTACCTCCACTGACCCACTAGCGCCCCCTCCGGGGACACAGACCAAACACAATCTGACAGTAAGTCCAGGATCGATGGACTCGGATGGTGGACGGAGTGTGGGGTCAGAGGCCTTGCAAAATCTGGTCTCCCGTCTGGATGGTCAAGAGGTTGCGCAGCAGCAGATGCTTCACTTTCTACAAGGGATGTCCTCCCGATTGGATACACTGCAGCAGTCCCTGCCAAGTGTACTCTCACCTACTGTTACCCCAGCACCTGCCAGTGCTGTAAGTTCTTCTATGTCGGCTGCATCAGCTCCAGTGTCACGTCTGCACCTGCCCGTGCCGAGCAAATATGATGGCAGTCCTAAATTATGTCGCGGGTTTCTTAATCAGTGCGAAATACAGTTTGAGTTATTACCACATAACTTTCCTACACCAAGGTCCAAGGTTGCCTACATCATTTCCTTACTCTCTGGATCTGCTCTGAATTGGGTGTCTCCTTTGTGGGAACGTGCTGACCCTCTGATCAATAACTACTCTGACTTCGTGTCAACCTTTAGACGGATCTTTGACGAGCCTGGTCGTGCAACATCAGCTTCGGCAGACCTGATCCAACTTCGTCAAGGTAACCGAAGCATGGGACAATATGTCATCCAGTTCCAGACGTTTGCTGCAGAAGTCCAATGGAACAACCAAGCTCTGGTAGCAACCTTCTGGCACGGACTTTCGGATCGGATCAAGGACGAACTGGCAACCCGTGACATTCCTGTTCAACTGTCTGACTTGATCTCCCTGTGTATAAAGCTGGACTCTCGCATCCGCGAACGCAATAATGAACGCGCTCGGAGTGAACCTCGCAGAGTAAGGTTCATACCTTCTGTACAGTTTCAGCCTCCTTCTTCTGACGAGCCTATGCAGGTAAATAGGTCCCGCCTAACCCCTGAGGAGCGGGCAAGAAGAGTACGAGAGAGGCTTTGCCTATACTGTGCTGCTGCGGGTCATCAAATTAACTCCTGCACGATGCGTTCGGGAAACGCCAGATCCTGACTTGTAAGGGAGGAGTCAAGTTAGGATCATTCAGTCAAGCTCCTTCTCAACAAGATCTCATTCTTCCAGTGACGTTAGAAACTTCCGTTGGGCTCCAGTCTGCGTCAGCATTAGTGGACTGCGGTGCTGCAGGAAATTTTATCACCCAAGCTGCGGTAAACAAATTTTGCTTGTCTACCTGTGAACTCTCTTATCCTGTATACATTACTGCTGTGGATGGTAGTAGAATCTCTAAAGGGAACATTTCACATCAAACTACCCCAGTGGTTCTGGGAGTTGGATTTCTCCATTCAGAAGTGATCAAGTTCCTGGTCATCCCTCAAGCCACCCAGGAGATTGTCTTGGGCATGCCTTGGCTTCAACTACATAACCCACAGTTCGACTGGACAACGTTGCAGCTTACCTCATGGAGTTCACACTGTCATCATTCCTGCTTAGCCCAAGTGTGTCCCATCAAGTCTACCGAAGTAAAGTCACAGCTAACACTCCCAGCAGCTTATCAAGATTTCGCAGACGTCTTCTGTGAAAAGGCTGCTGATATCCTGCCGCCCCATAGGGAATGGGATTGTCCCATCGATCTCCTTCCTGGCAAGAAGCCACCCAGGGGGCGCACCTACCCTTTGTCTGTTCCTGAAACAGAGGCGATGAGTAATTACATCAGAGAGAATCTTCAGAAAGGATTCATCCGTCCGTCATCTTCACCCGCTGGTGCAGGGTTCTTCTTCGTCAAAAAGAAGGATGGTGGATTACGTCCATGCATTGACTATCGGGGTCTCAATGACATTACCATCAAGAATAGTTATCCTCTACCACTTATTACCGAACTTTTTGATAGAGTTAAGGGGGCTCGCATCTTCACCAAGTTAGATCTCCGCGGTGCCTATAATCTCATCAGAATCCGGAGTGGTGACGAGTGGAAGACAGCCTTCAACACTCGAGATGGCCATTATGAATACCTGGTAATGCCATTTGGGTTAAGTAATGCTCCAGCGGTATTCCAACACTTCGTGAACGAGATCTTTCGTGATGTCCTGTATAAGTACCTTGTTGTTTACTTAGATGATATTCTTATCTTTTCTCAAGACCTTCCATCTCATCGCCTACAAGTCTGTGAAGTTCTCCGACGTCTTCGTGAGAACCGTCTCTACGGGAAATTATCTAAATGTACCTTCGAAGTTCCCTCTATACCCTTCCTGGGGTATATAATTTCCGGATCGGATCTTCAGATGGACCCGGCAAAATTGTAAGCCATTGCCAATTGGTCCATTCCAAACTCCCTCAAATCTATCCAGCGGTTCCTGGGTTTTGCCAACTATTATAGAAAATTTATTCGAGGATTCTCCACTCTCATCGCTCCTATTACCAACCTGACTCGGAAAGGGGCAGATCATTCCAACTGGTCAGAAGAAGCCTTGGCAGCCTTCCGGAAGATCAAGCTAGCCTTTATGTCTGCTCCAGTGCTGTCACAGCCAGATGTCAACAGGCCGTTCGAGTTGGAGGTAGATGCCTCTACAGTTGGGGTTGGAGCTGTTCTCTCCCAGAAGGGATCTGATGGGAAAGTTCACCCTTGTGGATTCTTTTCTCGCAAGTTTCTTCCCGCAGAAGCTAACTACTCCGTGGGAGATCAAGAGTTACTGGCAATCAAACTGGCTCTCGAGGAATGGAGATATCTCCTAGAAGGGGCTAAACATCCGTTTAACATCTTCACGGATCATAAAAACCTGCTATACCTAAAAGCAGCTCAGTGCCTTAACCCTCGCCAGTCCAGGTGGGCTATGTTTTTCTCACGTTTTAATTTCAGGCTTCATTTCCGCCCAGGTTCACAGAATGTGAAAGCCGACGCATTATCCCGGTCCATGGAATCAGAAGAGGGAACATCTGACTCTGTGCCACATTCCATCCTGAGTCCCGTGGTTTTCGCTGCCTCTCAAGTCTCTCCAGCTCCACCTCCGGGTAAGACTTTTGTTTCCCCAGAACTCCGTCCCAAGTTGCTAGCTTGGGCCCACCAATCCAAGTTCTCTGGTCATCCTGGTGTCCTGAAGACATTCAAGTTCCTTTCTGCATCATATTGGTGGCCGAAGATGAAAGTGGACATCCAGGATTTCGTGGCATCCTGTCCGAAATGTGTGCAGCACAAGACTCCTCGTCAGTCTCCAGCAGGTCAGTTACAACCCTTATCTGTCCCTAATCGTCCTTGGTCTCACCTATCAATGGATTTTATCACTGATCTTCCACCTTCTCAGGGACATAACACTATTTGGGTTGTAGTGGACAGATTTTCCAAGATGGCTCATTTCGTTCCTCTCCAGGGTCTCCCTTCTGCCCCGAAACTTGCCCAGATCTTCCTACAGGAGATCTTCCGTTTACACGGTTTACCCTCCGAAATAATATCTGATCGGGGGGTACAGTTTGTAGCGAGGTTTTGGAGGGCCCTCTGTTCTGCCATGCAGATAAAATTGAAATTCTCGTCATCATACCATCCTCAGACGAATGGGCAGACAGAGAGAGTCAATCAAGAACTTGAGACTTTTCTAAGGTTATATGTGACATCCTCCCAGGATGATTGGTTCAATCTGCTCCCATGGGCCGAGTTCGCCCATAACTTTCGTTACCACACTGCTACAGACACGACACCATTCTTTGCAGTCTACGGGCAACATCCTCGAGTACCTGAATTCCAAGAACTCCCTCACTTGGATGTTCCTGCTGCCACTACTGCTCTGACTCAGTTTTCCTCCATTTGGAAAAGAATTCATGTTTCCCTCAAAAAAGCCTCCAGTCGATACAAGATCTACGCCGACCGCAAGAGACGTGCGGTTCCCCATTTGAAACCGGGGGACAGGGTTTGGTTATCAACCCGCAACCTTCGTCTCAGGGTCCCATCCATGAAGTTTGCACCACGCTTCATTGGTCCTTACCCTATTGAGAGTGTCATCAACCCAGTGGCTTACAAGTTGAAATTACCACCTTCACTTCGTATTTCTAATGCCTTTCACATTTCTCTCCTCAGACCTCTAATCCTAAACCGCTTTCAGAATACTCTTCCAGTAGGTCCCAAGGTTCGAACTCAGCGGGGCGTGGAATTTGAGATCAACAAGATTCTGGACTCTCGTTGCCGGTATGGACGTCTCCAGTACCTGGTCGATTGGTTCGGTTATGGCCCAGAGGAGAGAAGCTGGGTGAATTCATCTGATGTCCATGCTCCTAGGTTGGTCCGTATCTTCCACAGCACTCATCCCTCCAAACCACGTGGGTGTTCGGTGTCCACCCCTAAAGGAGGGGGTACTGTCAGGAATCGGCTTACCAGACTGGCTTCCGTCCGCCGCTGCGGACTCCGTCCTGGCTCCCTGCGGTCACCTGTCGCCTATGCCCCTGCCATGGGACATCATCAAGGTCCTGGGAACACTCCTGAGCCAGCGGGCGTGTGCGCGCCGCGTCCCCGCTGGGCCGCGGCGTGGGCGCCGCCATGACAGTTTCCAAACAGCTAGTATACTGCGGCCAATCCGGTGCGTGGCCGCACCCACTGTCCTTTCCTCCATCCAATCCCTGCACACCATGGGGTATATAGGAGGCTACAGTTTCACCTCACAGGCATCCTGGACTTTGTGTCATTCTGACAACCTGCATGAAAGGATCGGCTCCTGTTTCTCCTGAGTTCCTGGTTCTCTGCTAAGAACTTATACTCCTGGTGATTCTGCTTGCTCCCGTGGAACTTCAAGGCTCAGCAATACCAGCAACCTGCATTGGGCTTCACACTCATCACCACCTTGTGTGCTTCAGCCTGCAGTTGAAGACTAAACTCCAGGTGTGTTCATTCCTCCACCTGTGACACAGCTTGCTGCTGCCAGTGCCTCATCACCTGCACTGTGAGTTGGTCTCCTGCTTATGCTCAGGTTTGCAATATCCATCTACTGCCTTAGTTCTCTGTTTTATAACCCTGCTCTGGTTTCCAAACCAGAATCATTTCATTGACATTCATTCTGTTGTTTTATTTCCGGATATGATTTCTCAAGTCACCTATCATCCATTGCCATAGACTATTTGTTATCATTCCAAGTGTTTTCTCATCTGATATATTATTTCTGCTGCATTTCTGTTTAAACTTATCTGCTGAATAAAATACCATTGCGCTCATGCGCAAGAACGTGATACAACCTCCTCGTCTCTTTCCTCCTACCTCCACTGACCCACTAGCGCCCCCTCCGGGGACACAGACCGAACACAATCTGACAGACAGTCTTTTATGCATGCAGCTCAATCCCTTCAATCCATATTCAGATCGTTTGTAAAATCGCTCAGTGTGTACACTCAATATTTTTTGAGACAGCGTTCAAGGGAAATCGCTCATCTTCCAAATTGTTCCTCTTTCAAGTCTTCTAGTGTGTATGGACCTTTACATATACAGAAATATTTAGTTTTGGGTGGGTTATACAATATTGTTTATGTGCAGGGTAAATACTGGCTGCTTTATTTTTACACTGCAATTTAGACAGCAGTTTGAACACACCCCACCCAAATCTAACTCTCTCTGCACATGTTACATCTGCCCCACCTGCAGTGCAACATGGTTTTGCCCAACTGCTAACTCTTTTGGTTTGCTAACAACTCTGAAAAATAACCTTATTGAACTGTTTGCATGCTGCTGTGGTGATGGTGTAACGTGACTGGACAAATGGCACCATTGCGAATAACGAACGTGGAAACTGTGGAGCACTGCGTGCCATTGATGTGAGAGGTGAATGTAAGCTACAAAGGTGCGTGAGGGCCGATCAACATGCTACAGTAGAGCAGCTCGCCATCAAACCATACCAGACGTGTGTCTAAAACAAAAGTTCAGACCGTGTAATTGCTGTCCGTTCTGCACACGGTGCTTACTCTGGCTATTAGCTGGTAGGCCTAATAATGTGACTTGACCATGTGTGTGTGTATATATATATATATATATATATATATATATATATTTAAATAAAGCATGTGAGATGTTTTTAAAAAAAGAGAGAAAGAGAGAAACAACTTGCACTCTTAAGTGGCCAGGTAGACTTCCATTTACCCAAACCCTCCAGGAGCCAAATCAACATGAAATGTTGTTATTTAAACGGGATCAGTACAAAATCCCGCTGGATGGGATCCCGGCAGTCGAAATACCGACACCGGAATCCCGACCATCACAATCCCAAAAGGGGTGGCGAGCTTAACGCAGCCCCTTGCATTGGCAAACGCAGGATTTCCATGGAGGGGGGGGGGTTCCAGAACTGGGTTAAACCAATCACGGGGGGGTGGGGACTGAGGTGACCCAGTATATGCTGGGTCCATAAAACTAGTGTGTCTGTGTGTGTGTGTATATATATATGTGTTTACATATATATATATATATATATATATATATATACTGTACATATCTACACATATATATATACACCATATATACACATATATATATATATATATATATATATATATATATACACAGCTCCAAGAATGAACGGCACTGAAGGCAGGTTTGTTGCAAAAAAATTGTATTGTAAAATAAAGTAAACTTTTATTAAGCACTTACAAGTGCCACCAGGAAGAAAGCAGGCTACAGAGGCCGCTAGACAGCCATTAATAATACTCATGCAGCAAAAAAAAAAAAAGTTTTGGTGGAGGGGGGTTTCTGGGTGCTTGGAAACCCCCCTGTGTGCGCCACTGCCTTGCGGGCTCGCTACGCTTGGCACACTAATTTATTCTCCCTCTTTCGGTGTCGTGGACACCCACGGAGGGAGAATATGTCAGGATTGTGCCGATCGGGATTCCGGTGTCGGTATTTCGACTGGCGAGCTTCTGTCCGGCGGGATGTTGACCGCATCCCATTTAAACTACAGAACCTATTAGAATGTAGAAACTGTTGTTTCCACATAATTTTTGGAACTTCTATAATCAGCGAAAAGTTAACAGCATATTATTAATCTTGCAAAATAAATGGTATTCTAGCTTAGTTTCTGATTTGATGAGCTCCATGTTATTACTAAAAATTGAATAACTGAGAAATGATCTTGACGGGTCTGTGTTAGGGTTCCCCTCTGTACATCCTTATAGATAGTGAATGCATAGGCTACATTTTCATGAATATGTCTGTACTGTGTTCATTGCATTACATTGGAACGTGGACTAATTGTTTATTAGTTTACTCAGTATATCAATAAACAAATGGCCTTTTCGCTTCCCTATAGGGCAGTTCGATATCAGCAAGTTGCAGCATTATCATTAGTCATCATGTGCGTGCACTCTGGAACAGGGCGTTTTAACAGGGGGGGGGCGTGTGCAGACTCCGAGTGAGCCCCCTCCTCTTTACGGCACAGTAGACTCTGGCATCATGCGCAGTGTGTGCGATGTGGGCACCCATTGTAGAAACGCCAGTGCTCTGGAAAGAAAATCAATTTGCCAGACAGACATAGCTAGGGCTGCCAAGGGATATGTCGGGCCCCAGTACTAGGGTACTGTTCAGTGTATGGAGAGCGGGGCTATGTACCATTGTGATTATCAGGACCCTCCTCAGCAGCTACAGGCGACTTCCATGTCAACTAATGTAGCATGGTTCATGCCATGTTTTGACTTAAGCTCAGTGGCCAGGCCCCTGGTATAATGAACCCATCCCCCTCCCTTTTTTGTTTGACATAGCAATATTGCCAAATTACTACAATCAGGCATTTTCATTTTGGGGACATGTGTCCAGTGTATTAGTTTATGTTCTATGTTTATAATTAATTAAAAACTCATTAAAGCTGCTGGTGGGAGAAAGAGTACATGCTCTGTTGTAGGATGCATTCCGATTCCTCATGGAGGTCCTTATTAAAGATATTCCAAATTCTTACTAAGCAAATCACAAACACACACCATTGTTTCATTCTTTTTTTCTATGATTAAACGTTTGTATATTGGCATAGTTAAAATGTACCTCTTCAGGAACAGCTCGCATATTAGTAAATCCTTTCCGAAACACCACAAATACTCTACGGGCGCCACAACGCAAGGCGGAGGTTGCGCAGTCAAAGGCAGTGTCTCCAGCTCCAAGGACGATCACCGCTCCCTTTATGGTCGGCAGTGGAGAGTGACAGGCACACATTCCTAAGGAATGAAAAAGGGAGTGAAGACATTTTCAAGCAGCTAAACCATTTTGCATGTCAACTCGGAAAGATACATGTACTTAAAGCAGTGTAAAATTGCATCTTGCAGTTTCCAAGCACAAAGTGTCACTATCACATTATTCTGCTTCACTGAGAGACAGTTCTATTCCCATATCGTAAGATGTGCTCATATACGTAATTTCATAGTCCCTACTCTTACGGAAACTACATTTTATCTGCCTTTACTCTCAGGGGATTTGAAATTCTAACATTATTGTTGAAAAAAGCTTTCTCGTGTCTCTGTAGCGGGTAATTCTCAGCTATTCAAATGGTGTTTTAGCAATGTTTTATTGTTAAGAAATCCTCAATGCTTTTTAGATATTTTAGGAACATTATTATTTCATTACAAGTTATGTCACTTAAGGGAAGAAATGTATATTGGCATTTAACTGGAAAGGATATTTTTGGATACTCCACATGTCGGTTTCTTTAAGATGAAAATAGACATCATGATACCACTGTTTATAAGTCAGTGCTTGTGTTTATTAATGACCACATGAAGCCTTTGTCTTTAGGCACCTGAAGGCTAGGGGAAGTTCAACCAATCTGTTTGTATCACACATACTGTATCCTTAATTCCAGTGCATGCAAAATGACAGCTTTCTGGATTTACCTGCACCTGTTCGATCTGTTTTAACAGAGCCGACCCTAGGCATAGGCAAACTAGGCAAATGCCTATGGTATTTGTAATGCCTAGGGGCACAAGCAGCTTCTGCTGATTAAAATGATAAGCAGCATGCCTTATTCTGTGTGTGACTGCGGCTGTATCTGCATACAAGATGCTAAATTACAGTGTATTCCGGGAAATCACTGTCATGTAACATTTTGTATGCAGATACAGCCACAGTCACACACAGAATATAGGCATGCCGGATATCATTTTAATCAACGGAAGCTGCTTGTTCATCCTAGTCACATAGTAATGCGAATAAGATGCATTTTCATCAAAAAAGGTGCCCGACGTTAGCAGAACGGCCAGCTGACTTACGCCAGGCATATTCTACTGCATGGTGTATTGAGGCTATATGTATGAGGACACATCTGTATCCAAGTAGAGGCAGAGGTCACAGTGTTAGCGGCCATGTGAGTGCTGTGTGTGTTTGGGTTGGTTGTGCAGTTGTGTTCGGCATATGTTTAAGGAGCATTATGTGTGTCATGTGTATAAATGCATTAATAATGTGCAGAAAAGTGTAAGGGACATTATGTGTATAAGGACATTAATAAAGTTTGGCATAAAGTGTAAGGGGCATTACTGTGTGGTATTATGTGTATAAAGGCACTACTAATGTGTGGCATTATGTGTATAAGGTGCTCTACTATGTATATGTTACGTATAGAAAGGGCACTACTGTGTGGTCTAATGTGATAAAGAGCAACATGGTGTGGTGTAATGTGAAAAAGGAGCAATGCTGTGTGATGTAATTGTAAATAAGGGCCACAACTGTGAGGAGTAACATATATAAGGTAAAGTGAATAAGGGACACTATCGCATGATAAAAAGTGAAAAAGTTGCACTACTGTGTAGCGTAATTTTAATTAGGGGTACTGTTGTGTGGCCATGCCCTTTCACTGCAAGAAAATACCCCTTTTTGGGCTGTGTGCTGAATGTCCGCACTGTTCCTATTTCAAAAATAAAAAGGGTAGGAGCACCAAAGTGAGGACTGCTATGGGTGAGGGGTGATGGGACTGGGAAAGTGGCGCAGTGTCAGAGTTGGAACTAGCGGCGATGCTAGGGGGCCCAAGCCAAAATCTTGCATTGGGCATCATATTGGTTAGGGACGACTCTGTGTTTTAAGATTACAACATGATCACTGTAGGATGTTCGGGTGTGTCTGCAGAGTCGGCCTTAGCTATAGGCAGGCTAAGCATTTGACTAGAGCATTTGGAATGTCTAGGGACATTCAAGCATGTCTCTGCAGGATCTCATACTGGGAGGGACAGTCTGAAAACTATCTGTATTCAATCACTACTTGTATATAGGAAGGCCAATCCCGGGGCATTTTTTAAATCCCGCGATTCGGGATAGAAAAATGCTCAATCCCGGGATTCCCGGGATCCTTGTATTGCAGTAGGGATCAGTGTAGGGAGCAGAGAGAGTATATGTGGAGGGCAGCGAGGGGTGGAAGGCAGCGAGGGAGGGAGGGTGGATGTAGGGAGCAAGGCAGGGTGGGTGTAGGGAGAATGTAAGAAGCAGGAAGGGAGGGTGGGTGTAGGGAGCAGCAGGACAGTGGGTGTGTAGGGAGCATGTGAGGAGCAGGAAGGGAAGGTGGGTGTAGCGAGCAGGAAGGATGTCAGGAGTAGAGAGAGAGAGGGAGGATGTCTGGAGCAGTGAGGGAGTGTGGCTGTAGGTAGCAATAGTACTTACTAATTGGGCGGGCCACGGGCAGCAGCCATGGACACACACACACTGACCGCGCTGGCAGTCCGGCAGCCAATCAGGAGCCGGTCCCTGATTGGCTGCCGGTCTGCCAGCTCTGATTGGCTGGCAGACGGCGCTACATTTGAAATGCAGCCAGCGCGGTCAGTGTGTGTGTGGAACTACCTCGCTGACAGCCGGGCAGTGCTGAGCTATAGTGCTCAGCGCTGTCCGGCAAAAACTGCGCATGCGCACTCTAATCTCATGAATCCTGGGAATGGAGGCTCCAATCCCGGGATTCAAATCCCGGCATTTTTGGGCCCAAATCCCGCCGATCCCGATCCCGGGATTGGCCTCCCTACTTGTATACACTGCTAGCTACATTTGTCAAGTAGGTTGCAGACTGTCCCTTAAACTCCCTCCCAGCATTAGATCCTGCAGACATGCTTGAATGCCCCTGACTTGTGAGACCTCAGAGACAGCAGAAGCCCGTTAACTGCAATTCTTGGACCTCACTGTGACATTTTCACTGACTATATAAGGTTATTACTGGATGGCTCCTTATAATACCACATGTGTATTTTGAAAGACTGCTCCACATTATACTGAAATCACACATACTGCTTGTGCTTAAAGTATGCACATAGGGGGGGGGGCTGTCATTCTGTGTGTGTCCCCTTTTACCTATCCAAACCCCAGGTGTTTGCAGGGACGTAATATGGGCAGTGCTCTCCTCACACTTTATTTCTCAGTCATTCCACACCCTAAAATTCTCCTGCCACCCAGCACTGTAAGTTGCGTTGTGCTATTTCTGTATTAAACATCAGTGCAGCGTGACTTTCGGACAGACTGGAGGGTGAGTATATCACTCCTGCGGTATAAAATAAAGGGTATGCCATTGCTGGGAGTAACAGACACCAGCAAACACACTGAACAATGAAGAGAATAGACAGTTGCTATATGTTTGTTACTGGTCTTTTTGTATAACCAGCAAGTATTGCTGTATCAGACATTCCTGCCATCTGTGTCCATCCAGCAAGTTGTGCTGGTTATCTGTGTGCAACCAGCAAGCGAATATAAATGGTGAGACTTACAAAGGATGGCTTACCCTGTAAGGCAGGCATGTCCAAACTGCAGCCCTCCAGCTGTTGAGAAACTACATATCCCAGCATGCCTTTACACAGTTTGCTTTCAGAGAATGCTAAAGCTGTATTAGGGCATGCTGGGATGTGTAGTTTCTCAACAGCTGGAGGGCCGCAGTTTTGACATGCCTGCTGTAAGGTGACATCCCTTGTAGCAAGGACATGCCGCTTTAACGGGTGCGAGCGCAAGCACGCACCCACCCACTCTGCCACTCTCACCTCACAAAGCACAGTCACGGATGCAGGGAGCTGCATGGGCACACACCCTGACTGACAGCAAGCAAAAGTAAGTTTTATAAGAAAAAAAGCTACTAGCATAACTAAAGTGGGGCATATATGTAAGGTGAATTACTGTGTGGCATTATGTGAATTGTGAGCATTACTAATGTAGGACATATGTGTAAAGTACATTACTGTGTGGCATTATGCAGGGTTGCACTGACCTGTGGGTGTACCCCACTGCCTGAGATGCAGAATTAGCAGCGGTGCTAGGAGGCACATAGACAAAATCTTGCCTAGGGCATCAAATTGGCTAGGGATGGCACTGGGTGTCTGCATAGAGATTACACACTGGTCTTCTCCTCTTGGAACAGGCCCATGCATTGATGGACGGTTCCTGTCAGTGGAAGATTTTACCTATTGGCTGCAGATAAAATCCGCCACCTCGGCTCAGTGAGTCAGCTGCATCTTGAGAGAGACATTTTCAAATGCATTTTTGTTGCTTCCCGATGCCCCCAGTCACTGTTCCCCGCTACGGTGCTCCCGCTGCTGCCGGATCAGAGCTTAGCTGAGAGCTAATGCAAATGCAGAGCTGCTGGTGCCATCCACCCATCCCGCCGCTCCCTGCTGTGTCAAGCTGACTATGAGCTGGCCCTAGGCTTGGAATTAATGCCTCTAGGGATTTTCCTAGTTTGCCTAGGGCCGGCTAATCCCAGAAGGCAATAGAAGCTTACAGCCCCCAGAGGACAAGTTAATACAAAGAGTAGTATAGTTAAAGCTATATGAAGGGTATAGGTTATTCTAAAGAATAACCCTCGCAACATACTGCAGGGGACCTCATGGTGGGAGTAAACTGGTGATCCTTAAAGGATAACACCTGAACATTGAGCACTGTGACTCACAAGCTGTGATTAATACTTGTTAATAAACTTCTTCCCACTACCTCTGGTGTACGTTTTCATAAGGTCCAGTTAACCTACACACAGGACAAATACACACTTACAATATACCTGCACCCTTCCCACTCTATCCTCCCCAACTAACCCCCTTGTGCTGTATCTCCTCCAATTTTTCCAAAATATAAACTATACCACCCCCCCCATCAGCAGCCTAACCCTCTCTTTCCACAGCCAAATCCTATTCCTCCATTCCCATAGCCGAACCCTCCCCCCTTCCCCAAACCCACCAGCCTAACCCTAACCCTCCCTGTTATACAGGTTGAGTATCCCATATCCAAATATTCCGAAATACGGAATATTCCGAAATACGGAATTTTTTAAGTGAGAGTGAGATAGTGAGACCTTTGTTTTCTGATGGCTCAATGTACACAAACTTTGTTTAATACACAAAGTTATTAAACATCTTGTATTAAATGACCTTCAGGCTGTGTGTATAACGTGTATATGAAACATAAATGAATTGTGTGAATGTACACACACTTTGTTTAATGCACAAAGTTATAAAAAATATTGGCTAAAATTACCTTCAGGCTGTGTGTATAAGGTGTATATGTAACATAAATGCATTCTGTGCTTAGATTTAGGTCCCATCACCATGATATCTCATTATGGTATGCAATTATTCCAAAATACGGAAAAATCCCATATCCAAAATTCCTCTGGTCCCAAGCATTTTGGATAAGGGAGACTCAACCTGTACTTACATTCAGGATTCTGGCGTCTGCATTCATGTAGTGTCTTGGGATGCCAACTAGATCCCATTTTATGGTATTGCAATGCTCAACACTATTTTTTATTGACATTAAAAAAATGTAAACTAAATTACTGCATCTGTGCTTCATGTATTGCAAATTCCATTTATACAGCCCCTCAATACAACCAAAGTAAAAAATAAAAATAGTGCACAGTATAATATAAATATATTCAACCTAATTAAGTATCTCCTGTGCCAGGTAAAGCAATTAACTTTTTAATTAAGCCAAGCTAGTATTAAATGAAACTGCTCAAGCCTCCTTTGTTAAATTTGTATTATTGAAAATACTAAAATTAGATATGTTAAACCATGTTTAAAATTAAAATCCTAGTATAATTAATGTGTGTATAGAATGCATTGCAATGCTCTGCAGGACTTATGGGGATTTTTGACAGTGAAGTTGTTAAAATATTGAACTGGGTATGTGTGTTTTTTATACAATGCTATATAATGGGTTAAGGTTAAAATGACAAATAAATAGATAACACCATTTAACCTCATTGTGCTAATGTCTGGATTTGACCCCACGTGCTCTATTTCATGTACTGGGCATACATTAACTGTACTGAGAAGCAGTTAACATACCGCCACATGGGATCTCATCGGTCACAATGCAGACTCTGGAATCCCGCACATCGGTACAATACTGGCGCCGGAATACTGGCGAGGTAGGTGATTCTCCCTTTATGGGTG
This sequence comes from Pseudophryne corroboree, assembly GCF_028390025.1. Classification (NCBI taxonomy): domain Eukaryota; kingdom Metazoa; phylum Chordata; class Amphibia; order Anura; family Myobatrachidae; genus Pseudophryne; species Pseudophryne corroboree. Next base: position 144,282,693 of record NC_086452.1, read on the forward strand.
TCAGAGGGAGGATATAATATATAGAAATTGGGCTGCTTTTCTATTGCCACTTATTGCAGCAATGGAAAACCACCTATTGCCTCAAGGGGTTGCAGTTAACACGCCAGCTGTCGGCGTTCCAGCGTTCGGGATACAGACACTGAAATCCCAACAGCAGACTATACACACAGCTGAAATCCCGGCGCAACAGGGCTATTCCCACTTGTGAGTGTCCATGACACCCAAAGAGTGAGACTAGATCCTGTGGCGAGCACAGAGAGCCACCAAGCCCACAAGAAGACTCTTTGTGCTAGCCTCACTGCTGGCATTTTGGCGGATGGGATACTGCTGTAGGGATATTGACATCTGGCATCCCTTCCGACGATCAATCGTATGTATTCCGCCTCATGTATCAAAAAGTATCAGCTTATAACTTTGCCAGACTAGTTTTATGAGAAGTGTGCATGTGTGAACTGACTAGCTCTTTCAAGTATGTGCAGTGTGGCTTAAACTACATCTTCATCTTCTTTATCCACAGGACATATTTCTACACAATCGAGAGCTCTTTATCATCATAGCTGCCAATATTTCAGACCAGGAATAAGAACAGGGAGAATGACCATGTCACACAGAAGGGTATGCTTACAGACCATGAAGCGCTTAACTCTGCCATTGCCACCTCTTCTGCATACACCCGTTCACTGATGGAAGCACAGAAAGTGTGAAGGGAGATGAGGTCAGAGATGTAAGTGGGACAGGAATGGGTGATTGTTTTAGAAGCTCGAATTGGGTTCTGAAGGAGAAGGGGGGACAATATAGAGTTTGTAGGAAAGGGGAGGCAGACAAAGTACATTTGGAGAGGAAGATTAGACAGGCAGCAGCATGGAAGATAGATTGGTGTGGACAAAGGTGGTAGTCAGGCAGGCCAGATAGGAGGAGGTTACAGTAGTCTAATCAGTGAGTGGATGAGGGTCTTCGCAGCATCCAGGTTAAAACAGGTTCTGATTCTGGAAATGTTTTTTAGATGGAAACAGCAGGACTGTTGAAAGACAGTGAATGTGTGCTTTGAAGCAGAGGAAAGAGTCAAGGATAACTCCAAGATAATGCACTTGAGGGCTAGAGGAAATGGTTGTACCATCAGTAGATAATGAAATTGAGGGAAGTGAGGTTATGCAGGAGGGTGGGAAGATGATCGTCTATGTCTTAGACATTTTTAGTTTAAGAAATCACTAGGACATCCAGGAAGGGTTAGCAGAGAGACATTTAGTGATATGAGTGAGGAGAGAGGGGGTGTGGGATGTCAGGGAAGGAAAAGTAGATCTTAGTATCATCAACATAGAGATGAAAACGGAGGTCAAAAGAACGGATGAGCTTACCTAAAGAGGTCAAACGGGGAGAATAGGAGAGGTCACAAAACAGAACCTTGTGGCACACCAACTATTAGTGGAAGTGAGGGGGATGAAGTGGAGTCATAAGTGGAGACAGATAGCTTGATTCACTATCATTTGCAAATGAGAGAACTGAGTGATTATCGGTAGACTGCGCATGAGCTGCAAACGCATTGTGTGTGCGTGTAGGCCAAAGTATGTGTTTGCAGCCTAAGCCTGTGTTTGCAGCCTAAGTGAAAAGCAATAACAATTTTGACAGGAAGTGACCGTTCGTGGGTGGTAACATGGTGTTTGTAGAGAGTGGTTAGGAAAACCCAGGCGTTCACAGCCATTTCCGGGGCATGCATCTGATGTCAGCTGCAGTCATTGCAATGAAAAACATTGTGCCCAGTATGACTGCATTTGCATTATTTTGAATAGGCATGGGTCAACTGTAAGTGAATATGGTCCTCGATTTCTGGTAATGCATCACAGCTATGTGAATTTATATGCAAATTTGCGAATGCAGCTGTGGGCATCTTTTTCCTTTCTGGGCAGCTCTTCACATGCATTTTTCAGCAGTAGCAGTTTTGAGATTATTGTTGTTTCAGCCTCAATAGCGAGCCTTACTGAATTAGGCCCAGAGAAGGAACGGTCAGACAGGTAGAGGACAGCCAGGAGAGTGCAGTACTTGAGTGGCTACATACGAAAGTCTACCTTTCATTCTCTCCACTCACTCTTGACCCTGTACAATTGGTCTTCCAGCCTCTAGACACCCCTAAGCATCTCCTTACAATACCTCCTTGACATCTTTGCCCCTTTTGATACAGCCATCCACTTTTAAAATCATCACTCTCTACTACCTTGGCCTTGCAGCATTGTTATCACCTCCTAGCTCTCTGAATGCTCCTTCAGTGCCTCTTCTACTAACACATACTCTCATCTATTTCCTCTTTCTATTGAGGTTTCCCCAATGCTCTGGTTCTTGGTAGTCTGCTTTTCTCTCTTTATATGTCCTCTATGGTATTTTGACCTCTATGCTGTTATCACAACATACCCAGATGTGAATTTAGGGGTCAGACTGCCCCTAGGCACAACATTATCAGTCGCCCCCAATCATGTCACTGCCCCATTCATGTTACGGCCTCCTGACAACAAAGCAGCATCAACCTCAGCCCCCCCTCTACACCACCACAATTTACTGACCATTGCCTACTCCTCCCTCACCAGTTAAGAAATAAAAAAATAAGTCAAAATGCCAAAAAACTTATAAGAATCACCTGGCCTCATCTGCCCATCAGTCTAGCAGGGCTCTCATGCTAATGAGCATGCTGTGCCGCCCCCCAGCAAGTATCACCCCCTAGGCACGTGTCCCACATGCCTAGTGGAAAATGCACCACTGAACATACCTTTCCTCCTCTTTGAACATGCACCTAACTGTCCCAATTGTCTTTCTGCCATCTCCACCTTGATGTGGTGATAGCAGCTCATCATTCCCATCCCCTCTTAGTGTTATAACCTCACCTTAAGTCTCCCTCACATATGAAAATATAAATATCTCATCTGTTCCTGAAGCCTTGGTGCTATCCTAAAGTGCAGCCTCAGCTTCACCCCAATCATTCATCATCTTGCATTCTCTTGTTTTCTCCTACTTCTTAACATTGCCATGAAAGCCCCTTTGTCACTTTGGATGTTTCCAAAATCTTTATCAATTCTCTCATTATCTACTGTCTTGATTATGGGAACTCTCCTACTATTTGGACTTCACGTCAACCATCTGTTCCATTTATTATCCATCCTAAATACTGCAGTGATACTGATCTTTTCCTCATTCCACATCTGATGTACAGATCCCATAAATGGCTTCATATTCCTCCCAAAATTCAATTAAATCTCCTCACCTGTTATGAGTCACTCTGGCGGCTCATCGCTAGTCCTGGTCATTACTAAGTGCCTGGGACATCATAGCACTTCCTACCAGCAGCTTCCCCGATGGTCATCCAGGCAACGGGGATGCCGTGGGGAGTTGTGGGCATGTGGCAGGTATATGCAGTGTTCCAGCTGCAAAGGATAATTAATCAGAGGAGGTTTGTCCCAGCGGCCTCCGGATTGGTGCTTCTGTCCCAGTCACCCCTGTATCTCCTTGCTGATTATAGTCCTCTGTTACTGCGGGAGCTCTTGTATTGTAATTTGAATTTTTCTAGCCCATCTGTCCTCCACAGTTATCCTGTAAACCTGGTCCTTCAGTCATACCTTGCAAGTCTATGTTCAGCTAATCCTGCATCCCTGGAATATCAGCCATATCCTGCAAATCCGCAAACAGTCATCTTGCAACCTTGGTTCATCAATCATATCCTGCAAACCCATATTCAGCTAATCCTGTAACCCTGGTCGGTCAGTCATATCCTGCAATTCCACAAACAGTCATCCTGCAACCCTGGTAAAACTAAGATATCCTGTAGATCCATTTTCAGCGAACTCCAGCAACCCTGTTCATATCCAACTACTCTGCATACAGCTCTCCTGAAAACCTGGTCCATCAGCTGATATCTCATAGGACCACATGTTAGCCTATCCTGTAAACCTTGTTGGTCAGCAAGTACCCTGCAAGCCTTTGCTTTACTTATAGCAGCTTTAAATCATTGATTCTCACCCTATTGTGCCATAATTTATTTTTATAAATGTACAAATGTTTTGTTTTCAATAAATTGTTTTACTATTGATCCATTACTGTACATGTTTTTAGACTAACAACTCATAGCACTGGTATCATTTTTTTACCTATCATTTCTAGCTGGGGCCTGACAGCTGTTTTTTGACAGTGCGTTGGGATAAGTTTTGTAAAAAAAAAAAAACTTTTCTTTTTCAATCCTTCACTTTAGACTGTTTCACACACCAATGGCCAAATGTAATAGAGTGAGAGTTTCAGAAAGTGAGAGATTTGGTAAGGTTTTTCAGGTTTTTTTTTAAAGTGGCAATCATTTACACTGCAAAACCAGTTGCTCTTGCTGTGTAAATGGTTGCCACTTAATAAAGAAAACTGAAAAACCTTACCAAATCACTCACTTTTTGAAACTCTCACTCTATTACATTTGGCCCCAAGTCAGTTTACTAACATTTCTGCAGGCCAAGCCTTAGCCATCCTACACATCTGGCCTGCTAGCTGATGATTTGAAAGGTCAAGCAATCTCAATACTAAAGTTCCTGGCTAAACAGCTATTACCCTTTACAGCAGAGCTGCAGATGTTTCTAACAGACTTTTTGACTATCTATTAACATCCAACTTTGCTTCCGGGAGGTGGTTACTGCAGGAGGGTCACATGAACCCAGTGGTACCAAAGTCTCATCAAGTTGTTTCCTATTAACAAAGACACTGTCAAATCTCTCTCTTCAGTCTGAATCCTTATTTATTGGGATCACTGGTCTATTGGGTGAGCTCTTACTACTGGAGGAATTAAGTCCAGGGGGCCCCCTATGTACCAGTGTGCGTAACCAGCACTAAGGGAACAGCAGGGGGTTGCTATTTCTTGAAATGACTCTAGAGGGCTCTATGAGTCTCATCCTAATATAACTGGTGCTTCCCCAACTCCTAGCAAGACCAAGGCATCTACATTCACTACAGGTTCTGGAACGCTCTTAAGCACCTTACAAGATCAAGGATCCAGTCTTTCATAACATCACCCTCACATTAAAACCTAAAAAACCCTTCCCCTTTGTATGTACATCTCTTATCTCATAAAAAATACACCTAATTTCACTTCCTCTTATCTGCCTCTGCACTGTGCCTCACCTCAGCTTTGTAAGCCACCTCTCACCCCAGCCTCCATTATACCTCTTGTGCTGTTTTACACTTATGGAATGCTCCAACCAGAGCATTCTCTTCCAAACACCAATCTATCAAGAACTGTTTTAAACACACCTGTTCACTATAGTCTATCTTCTACCCACCGGATTCAGTTTCTTCTGTAAACTAAACCATCTTATGGGTCCCCCTTCTAAGACCCTTGTTCTGAAAAGGTGTTTACAGTGCCTAGTCCACAGATGCCCAGAACAGGCTTCTTTTCTAGTTTTCTGAGAGCAGAAAAAAGACATAGATGGTGGAATGGCTTGGATATCCCACAAATCTTACTTTAAGACCCGCTAGTGCCAACTTTTATACTTCATGACATTCATTATAACACCCAAAAAAACCTTTCACATTAAAACACACAAAGGAGCTGGTGCTGAGTTACGTGCTGCTGCTGTGACTCCTTTAGCATCTGTCGTAGTCATGTCTGTGACTATAAGCTAATGCTAGGAAAAACACTTACTTTGGTGTACATCAGTGAAGTATTGAGACACCCACTTTCATTGTCCTTAAATGTTTAACTATGGCTCCGTACATCTTTATATACAACCATTGGTCACACCATCAAAATTTGCATCAGCCCGATGACAGGTGCAAATTCTCTGCCTGAATATTGCTTCCAATGTGAGCAATTCTGCATTTCTATATGCACACCCAACACATCTACAACAAGAAGTGTAAACTAACAGGATGACAATCAGGTGAGTTTGTTGGCCCTGCACATTTTAAAAATCATAAACTGGAGTATTTACTGCCAAAGTGTGGTCTGTACTACATACATTTGTGAATATATGCTATGCTTTGATCAAAGCATATTCTTAGGTACTCTGAAAGAAGACCTGCTGATGTTCATCTGCCATGAGATAGTTACAAAATCATTTCTAAAGATGTTATTCTTCACCAGTGCTCTGTCAAGCAGATAGTGTACAAATGTAGAAAATCTTGTCACCATTGTTACTTTCTCCAGGAGTGGTCATTCAGCAAAAATCATTAGAAGAGCAACATACTGTATAATATTTTGGGATATCACAAACAAACCCATGATTATGTCAAATGATCTTCAAGCCTCTCTTGTACTGGCTAATGAGTTCGCCATCAGGCAAATGCTGAACAAGAATAGGAGGATAGCAAGTAGGAAATCACTACTCTCTTAACAAAGAAAATTGTTGTCTTTAAGTTGCTATAGACTACATGGATGAGCAATAGTGCTACTGGAATAGTATTCTGTTCATATATTAGACTAAAATAGAACATTTGGGCTTAAAGAAGAAATGTTATGTTTGGAGAGAAAAAAAAAACCCTTGGATTCAAGCATAGAAATCTCATCCCAACTGTGGAACATGGTGAGTCTTAGTTTCATGGTTTTAGGTTCTTTCCCTGTAATGTAACCAGGACAGCTTGCCATTATTGAAGGAATTATGAGCTCTTGAATGTAAAGTCAAATTCTGTCCAAGTCCAGGTTTTAAGGCAATAAAAATGTTGTACCAGAATCTGATTAGGGGTTCATGCAATAAAGCCAACCAACATCCATGAGTTGAAGCGGTACTGTAAGGAGGAATGAGACACAATTCCTAAAAACCAATGTGCAGGACTAATGAGCAATTGCGGTAAACAGTTGGCTAATGTTATATATGCTCAAGAGGTTCACATCTGTTACTGAATCCTATTGCTTTACAGTACATCATTTTTTTTTCCACAAAGGAAATTAATGATGCATCAGTCTGATAAATAAATGAATGAAAATAATTAGATTATTTTGTGTGTTATTTGCATTATTGGATTCTTGTAGTCAATTGTTTTCATTTACTAGAAGATCTGAACACATTTAATGTCAGTTGTATTATGAAATTCTGAGCATTCTAAAGGGTTTACAGACTTTCAGCACCATAGACTCCTGAAAGGGTGGGTTAGTTTCCTGTACGGTACCCACTTCCTGAGTGAAGTGGGCAGCCTGGGAGTTTGATAATGCAATTCACATTTTACAATGTTATTGTGGCCCTGCTGTAAAATGCCCATGAATCGCAGCTTTGAACAATGGGATGAGGTGGTGGGGGCAGAGCCACGGTGACCTTGGACAGGACTTTCTGAAAATCAAGAGTTACTATATATCAAGTATTCTAAAAGGTCTGTACAAATACACTCCATTATCTGTACTACTCTATTAAATGTTTTATGCATTCAAATTATACCTTGACACACCCATTACTATATTAAATAATGATATTCAGCGATTATTCCCCCTCATCTCTTAAATAATAGCACCTGAGACTAATATATATATATATATATATATATATATATATATATATATAGTTTCCCAGATAGAAAGATGGCACTGAGAGGCTTGAAGGTACACATGCATGTGTACCTTCAAGCCTCTGAGTGCCATCTTTCTATCTGGGAAACTGTATTATTGCTGTGAATGGAGCACCTGAGCCCGTTTTACCTAAGTACCCGAGTGCCGGCTGTCTGTGGAGGATATATATATATATACACACACACACACACACACACACACACACACACATTATATACACAACATAACACATATATATATATATATATATATATATTAGTGATGAGCGGGTTCGGTTCCTCGGAAACCGAAACCCCCCGAACTTCACCCATTTTATACGGCTCCGAGGCATACTTGGATTCTCCCGTATGGCTTGATTAATCCGAGCGCGCCCGAACGTCATCATCCCGCTGTCGGATTCTCGCGAGATTCGGATTCCATATAAGCAGCCACGCGTCGCCGCCATTTTCACTCGTGCATTGGAAATGTTAGGGAGAGGACGTGGCTGGCGTCCTCTCCGTTTATTAATCTTGAATTCTTGATGCAAAAATATTTGTGCTTATTGCTTAATTGTGGGGACTGGGGACCAGCAGTATTATATAGGAGGAGTTCAGTGCAGAGTTTTGCTGACAGTGACCACCAGTATACGTTGTCTGCCTGAAAAACACTCCATATCTGTGCTCAGTGTGCTGCATATATCTGTGCTCACACTGCTTAATTGTGGGGACTGGAGAGCAGCAGTATTATATAGGAGGAGTACAGTGCAGAGTTTTGCTGACCAGTGACCACCAGTATACGTTGTCTGCCTGAAAAACACTACATATCTGTGCTCAGTGTGCTGCATATATCTGTGCTCACACTGCTTAATTGTGGGGACTGGGGAGCAGCAGTATTATATAGGAGAAGTACAGTGCAGAGTTTTGCCGACCAGTGACCACCAGTATACATTGTCTGCCTGAAAAACACTCCATATCTGTGCTCAGTGTGCTGCATATATCTGTGCTCACACTGCTTTATTGTGGGGACTGGGGACCACCAGTATATTATATAGGAGGAGTACAGTGCAGAGTTTTGCTGACCAGTGACCACCAGTATACGTTGTCTGCCTGAAAAACACTCCATATCTGTGCTCAGTGTGCTGCATATATCTGTGCTCACACTGCTTATTAGTGGGGACTGGGGAGCAGCAGTATTATATAGGAGGAGTACAGTGCAGAGTTTTGCTGACCCGTGACCACCAGTATACGTTGTCTGCCTGAAAAACACTCCATATCTGTGCTCAGTGTGCTGCATATATCTGTGCTCACACTGCTGAATTGTGGGGACTGGGGAGCAGCAGTATTATATAGGAGGAGTACAGTGCAGAGTTTTGCTGACCAGTGACCACCAGTATACGTTGTCTGCCTGAAAAACACTCCATATCTGTGCTCAGTGTGCTGAAAACATCTGTGCTCACACTGCTTTATTGTGGGGACTGGGGACCACCAGTATATTATATAGGAGGAGCACAGTGCTGAGTTTTAATGACCAGTGACCACCAGTATATATAGCAGTACGGTACGGAAGGCCACTGCTCTACCTACCTCTGTCTCGTCAAGAATACTATCCATCTAGATTCTATACCTGTGGTGCATTTTAGTTTTGCAGTTTGCTGACAGTGACCACCAGTATATATAGCAGTACGGTACGGAAGGCTACTGCTCTACCTACCTCTGTGTCATCAAGTATACTATCCATCCATACCTGTGGTGCATTTCAGTTGTGCGCAGTATATATAGTAGTAGGCCATTGCTATTGATACTGGCATATAATTCCACACATTAAAAAATGGAGAACAAAAATGTGGAGGTTAAAATAGGGAAAGATCAAGATCCACTTCCACCTCGTGCTGAAGCTGCTGCCACTAGTCATGGCCGAGACGATGAAATGCCATCAACGTCGTCTGCCAAGGCCGATGCCCAATGTCATAGTAGAGAGCATGTAAAATCCAAACAACAAAAGTTCAGTAAAATGACCCAAAAATCAAAATTGAAAGCGTCTTATGAGAAGCGTAAACTTGCCAATATGCCATTTACGACACGGAGTGGCAAGGAACGGCTGAGGCCCTGGCCTATGTTCTTGGCTACTGGTTCAGCTTCACATGAGGATGGAAGCACTCATCCTCTCGCTAGAAAACTGCAGTGCCACTCCTAGATGGGCCAGGTGTTTGTGTCGGCCACTTGGGTCGCTTAGCTTGGTCACACAGCTACCTCATTGCGCCTCTTTTTTTTTTTTTTGCATCATGTGCTGTTTGGGGACAATTTTTTTGAAGTGCCATCCTGCCTGACACTGCAGTGCCACTCCTAGATTGGCCAGGTGTTTGTGTCGGCCACTTGTGTCGCTTAGCTTAGTCACACAGCGACCTTGGTGCTCCTCTTTTTTTCTTTGCGTCATGTGCTGTTTGGGGACAATTTTTTTGAAGTGCCATCCTGCCTGACACTGCAGTGCCACTCCTAGATGGCCCAGGTGTTTGTGTCGGCCACTTGTGTCGCTTAGCTTAGTCACACAGCGACCTTGGTGCGCCTCTTTTTTTCTTTGCATCATGTGCTGTTTGGGGACAATTTTTTTGAAGTGCCATCCTGTCTGACACTGCAGTGCCACTCCTAGATGGGCCAGGTGTTTGTGTCGGCCACTTGTGTCGCTTAGCTTAGTCACACAGCGACCTTGGTGCGCCTCTTTTTTTCTTTGCATCATGTGCTGTTTGGGGACAATTTTTTTGAAGTGCCATCCTGCCTGACACTGCAGTGCCACTCCTAGATGGGCCAGGTGTTTGTGTCGGCCACTTGTGTCGCTTAGCTTAGCCATCCAGCGACCTCGGTGGAATTTTTAGGACTAAAAATAATATTGTGAGGTGTGAGGTGTTCAGAATAGACTGAAAATGAGTGTAAATTATGGTTATTGAGGTTAATAATACTATGGGATCAAAATGACCCCCAAATTCTATGATTTAAGCTGTTTTTGAGGGTTTTTTGTAAAAAAAAACACCCGAATCCAAAACACACCCGAATCCGTCAAAAAATTTTCAGGAAGGTTTTGCCAAAACGCGTCCGAATCCAAAACACGGCCGCGGAGCCGAATCCAAAACCAAAACCCGAAAAATTTTCGGTGCACATCACTGATAGATATATATATATATATATATATATATATATACATACACACAAACAATCCTTTCACTGAAGGAGAAATATAATGAAGCCTTCTAGCAAAGTTGCAATCATATGAGATGCAGTGCTTAATCTATCTATGATGCAGCATAACTCTTACTGCCTGCTTATTATTAGCTGCCGCAAGGAGCATAATTTATCTTTTGCGTGCATAGCCAAATCAAATTCACTACATAATGAAACACATATGTTAAATAATGAAATGGTAGCACACCATGCCAGAAATTTATTTACCTCTAACAAAAGTCTGATGCTGTTGTGTACTAAAAAACAACTAATGGTGACATTAGATATTTTATTAGGGAAAAAAAAGATGTTTAAAATAAAAGTTAAAGTGAGCTGAGAATTTTTGGAGAGACTTTGGCAGGAATGTTCATAATCTAGTTTAATTCTCCTGAATTTTTATGATAGTCAGTCCCTTTTTCAACAGCCCAGAGGGCACACTTTCGGCTTCTATTATATCCAGCGATTCTACAAAAACCTGCTGTTCTAAATGTGAATGTTAACTATTAAATCTTGGCTCTACCTCTTTATTGAGGCTTAACAAAATCTATCAAATGTCAACTGCATTTACCACTTCCACTACTTGCATAAACAATTGGAATTGAGTATAGCCTGCGCTGTATTTGTATTTTCCCTCTCTGTTCTAACAGCCATTTACTTATTCTACATGGCTTTAGACTGCTCCCGCTTTCCAAATAACACATATTCTAAACAATCTTGAACACCGAAGGCGAGCGACTTCCAACTCTTCTATTTCTGTAAGCGACTACAGAGTTTTATGTTTTGTTTTCTCCATAAAATGTTTGAAAAGTAGCTTTTAAACAAGTCCATAAGCTTATACACACAAATATAAACTTACATTTTCAGCATCACAAAATACAGAGATAAAACATCGGCCTTGAGAGTCAGATGTTGAGAAAAGCCCTGAGCTTTTTCAGAGCACACAAGGCTAGATTTGTATCTCTGCTCCAAGAGTACATGATGCAGAGAAGAAGGCAAATTAGCTGTTGACAGTCCTGCATTGCAGGCATGTAAATAAATGCATATCTATATATCTATATCTATATATCTATATCTATATATCTATATATATCTATATATATATATATATAGTAGAGATGAGCGGGTTCGGTTTCTCTGAATCCGAACCCGCCCGAACTTCATGGTTTTTTTCACGGGTCCGAGCAGACTCGGATCCTCCCGCCTTGCTCGGTTAACCCGAGCGCGCCCGAACGTCATCATGACGCTGTCGGATTCTCGCGAGACTCGGATTCTATATAAGGAGCCGCGCGTCGCCGCCATTTTCACACGTGCATTGAGATTGATAGTGAGAGGACGTGGCTGGCGTCCTCTCCATTTAGATTATAAGAGAGAGAGATTTACTGGAGCTTAGGACTAGGAGGAGTACTGTAGAAGTGTAGAGAGTGCAGAGAGTTTACTAGTGAGTGACCACCAGACAGTGCAGTTTATTTAATATATCCGTTCTCTGCCTGAAAAAAGCGATACACACAGTGACTCAGTCACATACCATATCTGTGTGCACTGCTCAGGCTCAGCCCAGTGTGCTGCATCATCTATATATATTATATATCTGTCTGACTGCTCAGCTCACACAGCTTATAATTGTGGGGGAGACTGGGGAGCACTGCAGTGCCAGTTATAGGTTATAGCAGGAGCCAGGAGTACATAATATTATATAGTGAGTGACCACCAGACAGTGCAGTTTATTTAATATATCCGTTCTCTGCCTGAAAAAAGCGATACACACAGTGACTCAGTCACATACCATATCTGTGTGCACTGCTCAGGCTCAGCCCAGTGTGCTGCATCATCTATATATATTATATATCTGTCTGACTGCTCAGCTCACACAGCTTATAATTGTGGGGGAGACTGGGGAGCACTGCAGTGCCAGTTATAGGTTATAGCAGGAGCCAGGAGTACATAATATTATATTAAAATTAAACAGTGCACACTTTTGCTGCAGGAGTGCCACAGCCAGTGTGACTGACCAGTGACCTGACCACACTGACCACCAGTATAGTTAGTAGTATACTTATATTGTGATTGCCTGAAAAAGTTAAACACTCGTCGTGTGACTTCACTTGTGTGTTGTTGTTTTTTTTATTCTATAAAAATAAAACTCATTCTGCTGACAGACAGTGTCCAGCAGGTCCGTCATTATATAATATATAATATATACCTGTCCGGCTGCAGTAGTGATATATATATATTTTTTATATAATTTATCATCCAGTCGCAGCAGACACAGTACGGTAGTTCACGGCTGTGGCTACCTCTGTGTCTGCACTCGGCAGGCAGTCCGTCCATATTTGTATACCACCTAACCGTGGTTTTTTTTTCTTCTTTATACATACATACTACTACGACATCTCTTTATCAACCAGTCTATATTAGCAGCAGACACAGTACAGTACGGTAGTTCACGGCTGTGGCTACCTCTGTGTCTGCACTCGGCAGGCAGTCCGTCCATAATTGTATACCACCTAACCTTTTTCTTTGCATCATGTGCTGATTGGGGAGGGTTTTTTGGAAGGGACATCCTGCGTGACACTGCAGTGCCACTCCTAAATGGGCCCGGTGTTTGTGTCGGCCACTAGGGTCGCTAATCTTACTCACACAGTCAGCTACCTCATTGCGCCTCTTTTTTTCTTTGCGTCATGTGCTGTTTGGGGAGGGTTTTTTGGAAGGGACATCCTGCGTGACACTGCAGTGCCACTCCTAGATGGGCCCGGTGTTTGTGTCGGCCACTAGGGTCGCTTATCTTACTCACACAGCGACCTCGGTGCAAATTTTAGGACTAAAAATAATATTGTGAGGTGTGAGGTATTCAGAATAGACTGAAAATGAGTGTAAATTATGGTTTTTGAGGTTAATAATACTTTGGGATCAAAATGACCCCCAAATTCTATGATTTAAGCAGTTTTTTAGTGTTTTTTGAAAAAAACACCCGAATCCAAAACACACCCGAATCCGACAAAAAAAATTCGGTGAGGTTTTGCCAAAACGCGTTCGAACCCAAAACACGGCCGCGGAACCGAACCCAAAACCAAAACACAAAACCCGAAAAATTTCAGGCGCTCATCTCTAATATATATATATGTATGTATCTATCTAGAGTTGCACAAATCATTCTGGTGTGTCTGTGTGGTGTTCTACCATTCATTATCATCAGTTGGCTATTGCACTAATCTTGATATAACTAAAACTGTAGATCCTCAAATAGGCACCAAACTCTGCATAACCTGCAATGAAGTACAGTATGTCTTTGCCTATGGGTCCCATTTATCATTCAATACTGAATGATAAATTCCCCATAAATTCCCCATGCCCCACCCCCACCCCCCCCACATCCTCCCCCGAAAATACCCATTTGCAGGGGATACCTGAAAATATTGATTATCACCCCAATGTACCATGGAGGGACAGCAGCAGATATCTCCATATATGCTGTGGTCAATCTATTTCTGACAGCAGCCTTAGGTTTCTACTGGGTCAGCAAAGCTGTCAGAATTACCAAGGATGCATAATGCAAAGCATGCTATACAGGGGCTTATTAAGAGAGGAGGGGCCCTTGTGTAGTCTCCATCCAGGCAGCCTCTTCTCTAGCAGGCAGTAGACTGTTCTTAGCACAGTACACTATATCTCTGTGATAGAGTCTAGCACCATTTTCTCGGTGATTATGCAGTGATGCTGCCCCTGAAGAAGGACTCCGGAGAGGTAAGTATTGAATAAATAGGCGCAGGCTGTGTGGTGGGGGGAGGGGGGCCTGGACCCAGGGGCCCATGTGCACTGCACACACCTCACCCATTATAAATATACATCTGATTCCAGAGCTTGGCCCAGCAGCTAACACCATCTGAAGATGGCAGAAGCCACTGTAGCTTACGGGTAGCATTTTGCAAAACTTCCAAAACTCACCACAACAAATCCCACCACACTGCTGGGCTGTGCTTTGTCGTGTCCACTGGCTGCTGCTGTGTCCATCCACTATAGTGACTGTATTGTGTCTAGCGGTTGTTATGCTGTGTCCACCCACACCCTGTGTCCATCCACGCAAGCGGATGTGCTGTGTCTATCCACTCAAGCGCTGCTGACATATCTGTCTAGTGTTCATACTTGACATATCTGCTCAGTGTCCATCCCAAAAGTTTTTTTTTGTAAAGTTAAGTTAAAAAGGAACAAAAATAAGTAAAAATGTAAAAAAAGTTGAAAAAAGTAACAATTTTTTTTTTTTTACAACTTGTGTGTGCTGTTCCCCCCACTGTGTTCACATAACATATAATCTGACCTATTTGTCCAGTGTTCATACACTCCAATGCTGCTGATGTATAGTACCTGTCCAGTGTTCATACACTCCAGTGCTGCTTCAGTGTTCATACATGCCACTGCTGGTGATGTTTTTCTAAGAGATTGACTCTGGTATGCTTACCATTCAGTCCTTCTGTTATTTATAGCAACTAGGGAAGTATGGATGGTGTAATGGTTAGCATTACTGCCTTACAGCTCAGGGGTCATGGGTACGATTTCCACCATGGCTTTAGCTATGTGGAATTTGTTAATTCTCCCTGTGCTTGTCTGGTCTTCCTCCAGGTGCTCCAGTTTAATTTTTTTTTTTTATACAGTGTGCGTGCAAAAGATGGGCCAAGTGGTTCTTATTTGCCATCAAATTCTAAGCTAATCCTTCTTTTGTTCTTTTACAGCAACCCAGAAGAGGAAAGGCGATGAAAGAAGAATATTCGATCATCCCCAATGTTCCCCTTGATTAACATTTTTGTAATTAAAGAATTAAATTAATTTAACTTAACTTACAAATCAATTCTTCCTTCCTTCTGATCTATTTCTTAATTAATGAAAAAAATATTGGTTTCTTTATATGGGGTCATACAGTTTACTAAACTGCATCTTGTCTGCCACTGCACTACCACTAGATGTGCCATGTTTGAAGTTGAACTGCCACGTTTGTGTCGCCCACTGCTGTTGCCTAGCTAAGTCAAGCAGCTAGCTTGGTGCAACCTTTTGGCCTAAACTGTATGAAAACAATATTGAGAGCTGTGAGCTGTTCCAAATTGAGTGGAAATGATTGAAATTTATGTTATTGAGGTTAATAATGCTGTGGGGACAAAAAAAGGCCCAAATGATGTGATTTTAGCAGTTTTTATCATTTTGTGGGGAAAAAAAACCCTACTATTTTAAAACTAAAACCAAACCCCATAACGGTGGTTTTGACAAAACTAAAACATGAAGTTAATTGTCACAAGCTGATGAAAAGTTGAGAATATATGAGCGTACAGGTACATTAGTCAAAAGAAAAGTGCAGGAAAACTAGTGGATTTCCGCACCTAGGTAGTGCTGTACCCATCTTGAGATGTTTCTGTCTCTGCATGTGTATCAGAGGTGACTGGTTTTCTACTAAACATCACCTGCGCTATACTACGGTAGGTACATAATAAATGCTTATTAAATATATTCGCATATGGGCTGGTCTCCATGGGCCACATTTGTGGGAACACAACCACACTGAATTTGACCTATGTGATAACGCTCTATCATATCCATTCTTCCTCTCAGTTTGTAAGTGTACGTACTGTATGTTCAGAATGCATTAAATTATACTTACAACAATTTCAGCCCCAAAACTACATGTGTCAGTGTTCAGGCACTTATGGTTGCAGTAGATTGATAAACTGATTTATTATGGGGGGGGGGGTCATGGCAACACAGGTAGGGCTGTCTCATATCATTCAAGAGGGCCACATAGAACATTGTGATATCATAGCAATCCCTTTGTAAAGATATTGGGGGTCATTCCGAGTTGATCGCACGTAGCAACTTTTTGCTGCTCATGTGATCAACCTGACGCCTCCTATGGGGGAGTGTATTTTAGCATAGCAGGGCTGCGATCGCTTGTGCAGCCCTGCTATGCTAAAAAATGTTTCAAGCAAAACAAGACCAGGGCTGCAATTACTCACCCGGTGTGACGGATCCAGCGATGAAGGTCCCGGCCCTGACGTCAGACATCCGCCCTCTAAACACCTGGATCTGCCTGCGTTGGACTCACCATGCATGGAAAACGGTGAGTATCCCCCCCGGAACACCTCCCGCCTGTCCGTCTTCTTGCGATTGCCACTGTGATCACATTTCTCATTGACGGCGTCGTTGACAGGTGACGATCGTCGGCAGGCAACGATGCATGTGCGCAATGCGTCTGCCATGCATGCGCATTACTGACCCATTTGCAGACAGCAAAGAACTGTGTGCGAACGGGTCAGAATTACCCCATTAGTAGATCTCATCTTGTCTGCATATGAGATACTTAAATTATCTTGAAATTCTCACCTTGTTTGCTTGCTTTAGCCACCAGTGGTAAGAAGTCTTTTGATGTGTAGAATCCTTGTCCCGTTGTAAGGCCACTGAATACATCATCAACTTTAGGCTCTGGCAACCCTGGGGGGAAAGGAAACAACTTAAATAAACAGAAGGTAATTTACTTGATGAATTACAGTTGAAAAAAGATCACGATTAAGTACAGTAGCGCTTGAATGGTCCTTTTTATTAAAATCCATGTGTCTTCATAAAATATACTAGGTTACCCACTGTAGCATGTAAGATAGTTCTGCAAATCCACTTATTCTTTAAAATTCTATTTTAAAGTTAATTTCCTATATATACAGAATCCTCTCCGTGACCCTAACCTCTGGCATTGCTAAATCTAGGTCTTAACAAATTTCCAATTTCTAGCAGAATGATCATTACCCAAATAATCACTGCCGCAGGGATCTCTATTACCAAGACAAGGAAAAGCACAAAATCCTGCTTAGCACTAATTCAGCAGGTTCACATATAGGCACACTACCTGCATTTTAATATTTCTGACCAAGTATTGAAATAGGTACAGCGAAAGATCACCTTCACTTCACCATCTGCATTATTCAGAATTGTGATTGCTGAATGTAGTAGAATATAGCCTGTGATTGATTTATATGGTACTTTTGTAGATATTGCAGAGGACTGAGCATCTTATGGCCTGCCATTATTAAATGCCTAAGTGTTACTTTAGGTTTTGGTAGTATATTAGAGCGGCATTATAAAGCTTAGAAGTAATAGCAAAAAAAATAATAATAATAATAATAATAAATATTTTACTTAAATACGAACACACCCGAATGTACAGTAGAGGTTCTAAGTCAAACTGAGTCCCAGTTCGGATTCACTTTTGGGTTCGGAGTAGAGCAGAGCCCCAGCTGGGTCTGTTGTCAGTCCAGAACTTGGATTTATAAACCAAATTTGTGTTTTGGATTGTATGTAAATAGGTTCAAATTGCCTGATTTTAACTGTTTTTATAGATTTTCATAGACTTTTTTTTATCAACTTTTATTTTGATCAATTTTAAAGGAATCTAAGACCAAACCAAAAGCTGAATCTGAACAAAAACACTTGAGGGTAGTTTTGCTAAAACCAAAACAACATGATGAATTAGAATCAAAAACAAAACGGGTTCACGCACACCTTAATATATATTCTATGACTTCAAGCCTGCATTGTAAGTCTACTGTAGTTATGAGACACTGTGATTTACTGACTGTAAGTACTGTACATATGTCTGTGCATGTGGTAGGGGCATTAGGTCCTACCACTCAGAGAGGGAATCTATTATGTTTAGCTAATGCCCAGTCAGGCTAGAATTTATTTGTACATTTTGGTTTTATACTGCACAATAAAACTAGCCATGGTTAGATTGCGCAAAATCCCTGGACTGGTCTGCTGTTTACCTGGCTGCTGTGTCTTTGGAGGTGCCCATATACCCCAGGAGAGGGCACTCTGACTATGATCTCCATACAATTGGTAGCGAATGTAAGTTACACACTGATAATTGCAGCAACAGGGAATGTTTGTTTAATATTGAAAGTGACAGACAGCAATCTGTTGTTTTGGACATTAACTCATATACTGTAAAAGCCATAGTAGTGGTGCTTAGGGAAGCCAGATTCTACTTCAAACCTACTGTACACTCAAAGATAGGATGGAAGACATTGTTAAGGCTTTGCTGCAGGCTACGTTAGCTCAGCAGGAAACAAACAAGGTTCAGCAAGAAACTAACAGGGCTAAGCAGGAAGTGGCCATAGAGGAAAACCGCCAGGCATTAAGAGAGCTGGTACAGCAGCTTGCAGCCTGGTCAGGACATGCTTCCACTGATGTTCCAACACCACACGGTCCATACGGGACAGTCACTTTCTGAAAATGATGACCCAGAGTGATGATGTTCCAGCTTATCTTACTACTGTTGAAAGAACAGCTGACACAGAGAGTAGGCCTAAAGATCAGTGTGCAAGTATTGTAGCACCTTTCCTGTCTGGAGAACTGCAAAAAGCCTATTCGGAATTGTGCCTGACTGATGCCAAATACTATGATAAATTAAAACGAGATATACTAACTCGATTGGAAGTGACAGTGTATATTTGTACCCAATGAGTTAGCCGCTGGGAATACCAAACAGAAAAGCCTCCCTGCTCTCAGAAGCATGACCTCAAAATGGCTACAGCCAGACTCTCTAACATGACTACAGATCATGGAAAGGGTCATTATGGATTCTTACCTAAGGTCTCTACCTACAACTCTGCGGAAGTATGCGAGCCATGCGGACCCTAAAACAGCAGACCATTTGGTAGAAATTTTAGAAAGGTATGTGGCAGCTGAGAAACATTGAGTGTATCCAAGTGGACCCTTGTACCGCAATGGAGATCTGCAGTGACCACTGGTAAGAATGTTCCAGGGGAGACGGATGCTGGAAAGAACCTAAAACTGTGGGTTGGAACTTGAACATAGGCTAGCAGTGCCAGAAACGTTGTTTCAATGTAAAAGACTTGATAATATGATACAATGTTTTTGATGTGATGTGCCTCCACAGCTCTTTTCCTGCGGATGCTAGGAGACGATAGCTTCCACCCAGCGTCTGACTCCTTGGCAACCGCAATGGCAGGGCTCACTGTGTCTCTGGTTGCTGGGAGACTATGATGCTGGATGGCTGCTGGGGTTGCTGGGAGTTTTCTCTGACTGACAGTTACTACTTGCAGCTGTACAGCTGCTATCTATTGTTCATTAGACCACCTCCTGCTCTGGATCTATTCTGATTGGTGGACTCTCTTTTAAAAGGATCTTCTGGACAACTCCAAGCTGCTGGTTATATTTACACCTTGTGTGAAGTTGCTTACTCGTGCTTTGTCTGTGTATCACGGGTCCGGAAGCTGACACTGCTCGCCTCTGGCTCATACGGGAGCCTCTGAAGCTGAAGTCCCCGCCATTGTGCGTAACTCACCCGGAGCCTTCATGGAAGGAAGGGCATTTGGCCCGGGGAATCTCACGGCGGTTAGAGCTCCAAACATGTTCTGTTGGGAGTAACTCGCATGGTAGCTATCAACATGGCTGGTCACAACCCAGAAAGGGCACACAATCGGTGTTACACTATTACTGAGCATTTAACTGATCTTTGGGTTATATATTTTTTTGAGTTAATCTGATTATAGATCCTGGTCATTTACTTTTACGAGCTATTTAGAATAAATTTACTGTTACAATTGTTTGTTTGAAAGACAAAAGGTTACATATGATCAGAAATCACAAAAGTATTTTGTTTGTAGACACATTGTTTCTGTGAAGCACTGAGCCACAATCACTGCACATGTGCTATATGAATTTACAGCACTTTAAGCTACAATAGATGTTTCATATATTACTTAGTGATTAGGTGATTCTGTGGGATTAGTGCAGCAAACCAGAAATATCCCTGAGGCGTGTAGCATATTGTCCAATATTGAACAAAAATATATTATTGAACAGTGATCAGAAATTGCCTACTGTGATTCAGGTGGGCTATTACAGCAAAGCATAATTGTCTTTGAGGAATTGAATCTATTGGATGTAATGGGCTACTGATACACTGACCCTAATTCATTTACTGGCTATCTTACACAATGCCATCTCTATCTTTCTCTTTTTTATGAGTATACCGCTGGAAGGTCTGCAGTCAGTCTTCTCTTCTGCACTGCTGGGCATCTGGCATCAGGGGGTATTTGACGCAATCCCAAAAGCTTGATACCTCACTTATCTTTCTTCTGGTTGGGTTAGGGTGCCTACCCTCTCTCATTCTTCATCCAATACCTCTCGGGCAATATGAATGAACAGCAGAAGGGGGACAATTCCTGTATCCTAGCCTCTTTTCACAATCCTTTCTCATTCTACCTTGGATCTAACATACAGATGAACTCATTGGAACTTTAATGTGTGTAACAGTATTGATTTCTGACCTACAGCTATTTGTCTTCTATGTATAAAACGTGTACACAAAGCCATATACTGTATTTGTGTTGTAAGACTTTCATTTTCCATCTTTGTTCTTTATAGTATGTTAATAAGAAATTGTTCTCCTTTTTAGCGTACATAATAGGCCAGACAATAGGTCTATTCGTGGTCAACAAATAGATGTTTACCTTTGATCAAGTGGCCTAGACATCTAAAATACGCAAAGGTAAAGAGCTATTTGTCCTACATTAGAATTCAACACAACAATAGATTTCACAATATTGTACAAGTGACCAGGGACTCCAATGACATGTGTATGGAGATATGATCCCTTGACCACCTCTCAGAATTCTGGGTTAAATAGAGGGTCACGTCATACTGATGGCAGCTTCCATTGAGACCTGAGATTGGCAATAGGGTTCCTTTGACTGACGAGACCTAGGCGCTACGCAGCGACAGGAGGCTCCCTGGGACTACACCTTATGCTAGGACTCTGATCATCCTGTATAACTGCCTTAAGGAACATGGATAAGTATATTTTAATTCTTGTCAATGATATTGTAAATAAATGATTGTTAAACTGTAATAGTGTTCCTGACTCTCACTATACTTCCGATATAATAGTCCCATTGAGAACAAAATTTGGTGTCAAAAGCGGGATCGGAAGAATTAATAGTGATCAGTGGACCTAATACAGTTGTTTTTATGTGTGCCTCTGTCTCACTGCCATATGAGGGAGGTATCACATTGTATTGTATGTTTCCCTCTGTCCATATGAGAGAGGTTTTGTGATTTAGAAGTAGGAAATCACAGTGTATGTTTGTCTGTCCTGTATGTTTCCCTCTGTCTCATCCATATGAAAGAGGTTTTGTGATTTAGAAGTAGGAAAACACAGTGTATGTTTGTCTGTACTGTATGTTTCTCTCTGTTTCATCCATATGAGAGGTTTTGTGATTTAGAAGAAATCACAGTGTATGTTGGTCTGTCCTGTATGTTTCCCTCTGTCTCATCCATATGAGAGAGGATTTGCGATTTAGCTAAAGAAATCAGTGTATGTGTGATCAGATACAGGATCACGATATATCAGAGTGCTTATATATATATTAAAAAAAATACCTGTTCTGTATAAATCAACAAAATGATGGCATGGTTTAAGGCTAAAACTGATAAAGTTAAGGGTGTAACTTTACCATCATGGGTGTCAAAATATGGACACCGGACCCCATGTATGCGTGAAGCATGCAAATATGTTACCTTGGTCCGTTTAGCGGACCCCAGAAATGCTGCGGTAAATACTGATTTAAGTAAAATGACAAAAGGTGAACGAGTACAATGTGCTCATGTATTATCTATGTGTGCTCAGGCTTTGTTTGCAACAGAGGAAGAAATGGGTAAGTTAACGGATGAAAACACTGTATTGAAAGAACAACTAGCTGTCTTACGTACATGTATTAGAGATCAAGGAAAAGGGATTGAAACTGTAAAAGATAATGCCACCCAATATGTTGTAAATGTATTGAACCAGAAACAATTGAACAGGGGAAGGCAGACAGTTGACTCTTCACTTGTTAGAACTGTTGTAGAAGGAAACAATTTGGATGGACTGTGTAGAATAGACCCAGAGGAATTTACAGATGATGGGATTGAGTTTGAGGTGAATGGTGGAAAATTATGCCCACCTCCAAAGTAATCTCACATAAGAAGCAGAAAAATATAGAAGAAATGTGTCCAGTAACTCTGCACCAAACAGTGCAGAAAGGGAGGCTGAGGAGTCAGAAAAAAGGGTGATGACACCACCACAGAGATCTGTAATTATACCCCTAGTGAAATTACTGAGTTGGTTGCAAAATACAGGCAGCACAAGGGACAGGGACATTTGCAATGGGTCCTACAGATATTGGATAATGGAGGAGACTCTATTATGCTGAACACCACTGAATCATTGGGGCTGGGTTCCATCTGTACAGATCCACGAGTCAGACAACAGTTAAAAAATCACAAAGTTGGATTACGTGCCTGTTGTTTATTGCATGGGGTGAGAGAGGCAATAGCTTCTGTTTATGACCATCCCTCTGATCTCATTCCACTTGACCCTTGGTCAGATTTGTGTGCAGGGATTGAACAATTGAGAGTGCTGGCATGTATGACTGCTTTTCAGAAAAATGTGGGGGAGAGACAGGTTGAAGTTGATTTGGGAAGGTCCTGATATGACCCATGTCACACAGCGTATGATGTCTTTCTTTCTACAATCAGCCCCACTGCATTTGAGAATGTCTTTGTTCACTCTTTCACCTGGCACAGCTAAGCAGGTTACTGTGTTTGAAATGATTACTGTGTTAGAACAGATGAGTTTGTTGCAACCAAATGGAGTAGTTCCAGACAAAGTTGTCCAAGAAAGGGCGCTGGCCACCCTTGCTACCCAGTACAAAAACAAGATGCGGCATGATAAACCCCCAATAGATACAGGCGTACACGTAATCAAATGTTTTTTGATCTGTTGAATGCCGGGGTCCCAAAAGTTGAGAGTGATGGCATTGGAAATGATGCTATGTTTGAAATGTGGAAAACGATTCAGTCTAAGCTCAAAAGTGAACCAGCTAGCAGACAAAATAATGAAATGTGGGAGGGAGAGCTGGTACAGCTTACACAACCCTTTACCTCCACAGCCAAAATTCCTTATGCAGAGGCACAGGAAATGCTAAGGGAGGAGACCCAAGGGGGTGGGAACACTGGAACTTCCCCCTGGCCAATGTCATAGCCCCTATGAAGGGGAGGCAGGTCCCGGGAAGCAAAGATTCCCTACAGTATTTCTTTAATGAAACACCGGGACCGACACCCTTTTGCTAATGTTTGCATACAGTGGAATCAAAGCACACAAACACTTGCTCGATACTGGTGCTGAGGTTTCCCTATTTCATCGGGCAGGCATCCTACATGACACCCCATCAGGCAAACATACATGGGTTGCTGTAGAGGGACTAGGAGGTATGCAGACATGGGCTGCCTGGATGCAGTGCAGACTCCAAATAGGGGATGGTCCCTACTTTGATGCTTCAGTGTTGGTTTCTGAGCTCCCTGACAAAATAATTGGAATGGATATCTTGAGAGGACAGTCCATAGACACATCCTCTGGTAATTATGTTTTTGGAGGTTCTGTAAGAGCCTTCACGGTTTCTGTACTAAAGCCGGTAGTTAGAGGGAGTGCAACATGGTCACCCATAAACATACAGTACCTTCTCCTGCACAGCCAGCTAACCTGAAGCAATACCACATACTAGGTGGTTTGAAGGAAATTGGGGACACTGTTCAGGCTCTGCTACAAGATGGAGTATTCCGTGAAGCACAAAGCTATAATGATCAAGTGTATCCCGTGAAAAAGCCAAATGGCTCATTTAGACTGTCAGTTGACTCTTGGGGACTAAACAAAGCGACACCACCCCTAGCTGCAGCAGTACCATACATGATAACTTTGGTGGAACAAATCTCAAACACTAATGGACAAATAGCCTTACATACTAGGGTGGATTTAGGAAATACTTTCGTTTCTGTACCCTTTGCAGCAGACAGTTAATAATTTATGTGGTCTGCTGAACAAGAAGAGGTTTTTCAAATTGCTAAGCAAGCTATCATGGTGCATAATGTTCTGAGTCCACTACAGTCAGATTAGCCATTCTTTCTGGTTGTAACTACCACAGAGCATGGAACGTCTTGGGGCTTATGGCAGGAAAATGCAATCAAGGGACAAAAGAAGAAGCCCATTGGATTCTGGGCAAAGCAGTTTTCCTCAGCACACAGACAATACTCTCCCTTAGAAAAGACTTTTCTAGCTGCATATACTGCTCTCCAACATGTAGAGAGCGCAACCAAACAACAGCCAATCACAATACGTACAGACCTCCCTATTGCAGGATGGCTGAGGCAAGAAGGATTTGAATCACATTCTGCTGTTGCACAGAAGCCCATGGTACAGAACTGGAAGTGGTACTTATCAGAGAGGGGAGGAGTAACTTCTCAAGAGCCATCTCAAGTCACCTGCCACCTTACAGGAATTATTACTTTCCAATCCGATAGCACTGAACAGCTACCCCCACCATTGAAAGAAGAACTTCCAGTTTTAACTGCTGAACATTACTCCAGTTTAACAGATGAAGAGCAGAAGATTGCTTGGTTGACACAAAGGGGCCGAACTTGGACTGCCACAGCATTCCAATCTGTACTGGAGAAAGTTATATATGCGAATGGTGAAGGGGGACCCAGCCAAAATGCAGAACTGCAAGCTGTACTGATGCTTCTACAAGAGACATATGGTCTTTGGATAATCTACACTGACAGTTGGGCCCTGTATAAAGGTCTCACTATTTGGATGACCTCATGGAAAGAAGAAGACTGGAGAACCCATTCCAAGCCTTTATGGGGTGGGCCTGAAATATGTAATCAAATTTGGAACTACAACTCATCAAGGTCTATCTCAATTGGTCATGTAAATGCACACACAGGTTTCTCACCTATTGAATACAGCTGATGCCCTTGTACAAATCAAATCAGCCACTCAATCATCAGTGGAGGAAGATGAAAAAATTTAGATATACAACCTGGGGTGGTGAGCGCATGAACAATGTGGACATAGTGGTGCAGAAAGAACCTATGATTGTGCAAAGGAGAACCATGTGTATTGGGTGTACCATACTCCATTTTATCCAAATGCAACAGGATTAATAGGAAGTATGAATGGCCTACTTAAGGAACAAATACGCAATAGAATGCCCATGCACACTTTAAAGGGTTGGGACAGTGTCCTACAGGAGGCAGTATGGTGTTTGAATGAAAGGGTCCTTACAGGAACCACACCCTTTCAGAGATTGTTAGAGCCCATGCCACCCATGCCACCTCACTGTGTCATATTCAGAGCTAAGTATAAGCTCCTAATTGATAAGAACAATAGTGACAACCAGGTAATGAAAAAGAAGGGGGAGATAGTAGCATTTGGGCAAGGAAAAACATATTATGTTCTGGGTGAAGGTGATGCTAACCCAGTGTATTTTCCCTGCCTATCATTGGTATCCCAGGGCATGCTGATAAGAAACTTAAAACTTGTTTATGTTTCCCAACAGGTTGAACCAAGATGTATGCCGGCCTGAGGGAATCTCGCCCTGACCAAGGAGTATGGTGCTATGAATAAGGAACATCCTTGATGATAGTTGGATTCATTTTTTTTTTCCTTTGGATTGTGTTTGAACAGCATACAGCAGACCAGACATTAACTTTGAAAGTGAATGTAAAAAGATTCAGTAGATCACTCTATGTACTGGATTCAAAAAACTTTTGCATATGTAGCTACTTCTGTTAGCTTGAGAGAGTTGAGCCAATGGGAGGAAGGATAGAAATTTGACTGATCAAAAGTTTGGAACTATTATACACACCGTAGTTTATGTATTTTTTTCCTATAATTATTAGCTACTGATATACTGACTGTAATTAATTTACTGGCTATCTTACACAATGCCATCTCTATCATTTTCTTTTTTATGAGTGCACCGCTGGAAGGTCTGCAGTCAGTCTTCTCTCCTGCACTGCTGGGCATCTGGCATCAGGGGGTATTTGACGTAATCCCAAAAGCTTGATACCTCACTTATCTTTCTTCTGGTTGGGTTAGGGTGCCTACCCTCTCTCATTCTTCATCCAATACCTCTCCGGCAATATGAATGAACAGCAGAAGGGGGACAATTCCTGTATCCTAGCCTCTTTTCACAATCCTTTCTCATTCTACCTTGGATCTAACATACAGATGAACTCATTGGAACTTTAATGTGTGTAACAGTATTGATTTATGACCTAAAGCTTACTATTTGTCTTCTATGTATAAAATGTGTACACATAGCCATATACTGTATTTGTGTTGTAAGACTTTCATTTTCCATCTTTGTAGGAACAACCTGTTTGTTCTTTATAGTATGTTAATAAGAAATCGTTCTCCTTTTTAGCTTACATAATAGGCCAGACAATAGGTCTATTCGTGGTCAACAAATAGATGTTTACCTTTGATCAAGTGGCCTAGACATCTAAAATACGCAAAGGTAAAGATCTATTTGTCCTACATTAGAATTCAATACAACAATAGATTTCACAATATTGTACAAGTGACCAGGGACTCCAATGACATGTGTATGGAGATATGATCCCTTGACCACCTCTCAGAATTCTGGGTTAAATAGAGGGTCACGTCGGACTGACGGCAGCCACCATTGAGATTGGCAATAGGGTTCCTTTGACTGACAAGACCTAGGTGCTACGAAGCGAGAGGAAGCTCCCTGGGACTACACCTTATGCTAGGACTCTGATCATCCTGTATAACTGCCTTAAGGAACGTGGATAAGTATATTTTAATTCTTGTCAATTATATTGTAAATAAATGATTGTTAAACTGTATTAGTGTTCCTGACTCTCACTAAACTTTCGATATAATATGTGAAATCATACAAATGAATCATGTGTGACCGAATAATAGCACCAAAACTCCAGCTTTTAAAGCTCACATTCAAACCACACATTCAGTACCTCTCACAAACCTGCCATTTCCATCCCAAAAATATCTCCAGGATCAAACCCTTTATCACCCAGGACGCTGCTAAGACCATCATCCACTCACTGGTCATCTTCAGATTGGAATACTGCAATCTCCGCCTATCTGGCCTCCTTCAAAAATGCCTCTCTCCACTTCAATCTATCCTCAATGCTGCTGCCCGTCATATCTTCCTCCCCAAACATACTACATCCACATCCCCTCTCTTGCAGGACCTTCACTGGCTACCCTTCCCATTCAGAATCCAATTCAAACTTCTCACACTCACCTACAAAGCCCTCACCCACTCTTCTCCCTCTTACATCTCTGACCTTATCTCTCTTTACATTCCCACCCATCCTCTTCGCTCTGCTAGTGCACGCCGTCTCTCCTGCCAACTGATTGCCTCCTCCCACTCCTACCTACAAGATTTTGCACGTGTTGCTCCCTATCTCTGGAATGCTCTACCTCTCCCCATCCAACTATCCACCTCTCTACAAAACTTCAAATGGGCTCTCAAGACCCACTTCTTCACCAAACCCAGCCAACTCTCCTCTAACCCTCTTGTCTATGCTCACTGTCTACCCCTCCTGTGTCAACCCGGTCTGTTAGCACCTCACCTTTTAGATTGTAAGCTCGCAAAAGCAGGGACTTCTTTCCTCATGTGCCTTTCCTTTTCTTACTTATACAATCTTATACTCCTTGTCCTTACTCCCTTTGATGGCACCTAACCCCAAGTTTTCTATACCTGTCCTATATTGTCTTGAACTGTAAGTGCTGTTTTCTAGTTTGCTCATTTGATTACTTACTTTGTAATGGGCGCTGCAGATCCCTTGTGGTGCCATATAAAAAAAGGATAATAATAATAATAATAATAAAAAAGCAAACGTTATTTTCAGAAAATACAGTATAGGCACCTGTGAATGTCTCCATATTAATGGACTCTGTGACCAATGATTCAAACATTAAATTAACCCACAATACAGTATATGAGCCAGTATCAAACTGATGAAGGTCACTTTAATATGCAAATTTAAATTTTTACTCTAAATATCAAGGCAGCTGGATCAGAGGGTTTCTAGCATATAGGATACCTCGTTAACTTTGGTCTATAATAACTCTTTTCTACAATCATACCTGACTGCGCAGGCCCAATCCCGTCCGATCTTGGAAGTGAAACAGTGTTGGGCCTGGCAAGTACTTGGTGGGGGACCACCTGGGAATACAAGGTTTTGTAGTCCTTTAGACCATAAAAGTCTCATATGAAAAGAGGACCTTTTTGCTGATGGACCCGTTTGTACCTCGGCATATTAGCTGGATATTCAGTAATATTTTTCTATTAGATCTTCACTTACATTATTATTTTTGATCACTAAATGCTCAGAAGAGCAATGTCATATGTTTCTTATGGTTCTAAGGCATATCTAACAAAAGTTGTTTTTTTTAAATACTATCTTCTCATGCTATTATAGCTACAGTTTCTGTAATCAGAGTGCTCCCCACCAGGGTTATCTTTTCTCTTTTCATATTTCTTAAATACCTGTTCACAAACCCACTGGAGCACCACTGACCATCACAATTGCTCACCTCAAAAATTTATTATATAGGTGTATAAGTGCTAAATTAAGGGTTACCCTATAAGAGTCAGTTTTTTCCCAGAAACAGCTATCTTTACCTTACATAGATTTAAATCCTGTGCGGCTTTCCTAAACCACAGCTTCCTATCCTGTAAAATTGTATTGATTGCCTTGTCATCTTGCCTCTACCTCCAATATTTTGCATCGCTGACGCTGTACCATCGAACTGTGGTATTACCGTCTCAACCATCACTTTCTGAAAGTTACTATTTCTTCATGCTTGAAGTGGTTCATCTATGATAACCTTACTGTGATCAAGTCGCACAACTGCCGTGAAATCCCTGATTGCGGTTACGATGCATCATATCGTTTGGATTACAAATGCTGGCGTCTTATTTCCATGACTAAGTCTCATCTATGCGGTGAATTAAAGTACATTACCATGACTAAGTCTCATCTCTGTGGTCAATTACATCACCACAACTAAGTCTCATTTCTGCAGTGAATTACATCATCACGACAATGGATAATAAACTCCTATATAGTGAATTGTCTCACTTCAATCAAGTTGCTCCAAAGCAATCGGATATTAAACTGCAGTGAATTATCTAATTTCATCAAATTGCTTAAAAATCAATAGGGTATTAAACTACATTGAACTCTCTCACTTCTATCAAGTTCCATCTTCTAGATACTCATCCATATATTCTTTGGGATTCCTGGACTCCTCCTCTTTCGTGATGCTTCCATAGTAAGCCCAAAAATCGTAAAAGTTATAGAAGGTTTATACCCAATTTTGCCGCCATTGCTGTTCCACTGACCTAAATTACCAAGGACAAACTGAAAGTTATGGCTAAGTTCTGTTGACGCCTGACTTTAAAAGGGTATCTATGGAGCAAACTGATGCATTGCTGCATAAGACAAAGCGATAGGTGCGGTCCTGTCCCAAAACAAAGGAGGGTGAAGAACATCCTTTTATTTACCAAAGCAGACGTTAAATGTACATGAGAGAAACTACTGTATGTCACTGTCGAAAAAGAAGCATTGGCAATAAATTGGTGATTAGAAACTCTCAGGTAGTATATGCTGGGAAGAAAATTTAGGTTGTTCACTGATCATGCCCCCTTAAAATGTATGTCTGAGAATAAAGAGAGCAATGGGAGAATAATGGTTCTTTGCATTGCAAAACTAGGAAGCCAACTGGACAATGCTGATGCTTTCTATTGTGTGTTTTGTTAGGGGATCACTGTTCCGCCCCACAGGTCAAAACAAAGGGGGAGGATAATTGCTATATGAGAGATATGTTTGTGCAAGGTTTTTGGAGCTACTGTGTGTGATTTAAACCCTCAGCATGTATCTTTCTACTAAACAGACTTGAGTAGAGATTGGACTTTTAGTAAAAGCTGGGTATTGGGCCGTTGGGTTATGGGTGTGAGAGAGAATGGAGGGCTCCATTCAGAGCCCATTTCGGGTTTTTAGGCCTTCAACCTGTAAGCAGGGCCTACGACTCTGAAAAAGGGAATCTATTATGTTGCATCAAAGCAAAGATGAGCATGGCTACATCTATATATACAGACACACACATATACATACTAGTGTATTGGACCTGACACATGCCGGTCAATTCATTCTCAACCCCCTACTGTCTGGCCCTGCCCCCTCTCTACTGAATGGCCCCAGCCCCACCCATAATTGTCCTGCTCCAGTGTTTGCCATTTCCTTGGCTGCTGGTCCTACTTTTTAGCTCTGGGGTCTGTTTGTTAGGCATATGGGCATGTGAGGGAAAAGCTGTTGGGTAAAAATTTATGTAAGGAAAACAAATGTAGGGAATTGTGTCAAAACAGTTTGTAATCAGGGGGCACATGCAAAAAAAAGCTGGTGAGTAAAGAGGCATGTGAAGGACAAGCTAGCATACAGAGGGCATGTGAGAGAAAAGCCGGCATGCAGAGGGGCATGTGAGAGAAAAACCGGCATGCAGAGGGGCATGTGAGAGAAAAGCCAGCATGTAGAGAGGGGCATGCGATAGAAAAGCCGACATCGAACTGAAAAACTGAACAATCCTCCATATCAGGATGACGATAGCTGGAGGAAAAAAATTACTATTATTAAAAATGAATACATAAAGCAATATTCCCTTTCAAATTGAATTCAAATATATATACGCACACACAGAGTGCTTTAAATTTGGGTAATGCACCACTATTAAAGTGCTTGCATGGTGTGAAAACTATTGGCAATTTTTTTATTAAAATTATCTGCACAAAATATTTTAAATGGTTGACAACCATGATGAAAGCCGGATATAAAAAAGCAAGCCATTAAAGCCATCACACACTGTAAGTGTAAAATAAATATACAAATAAGTAATAAAAAGTAAGGACCTTTCAGAACAATGATCAATTTTAATGAGCTGTGTTATTTTTAGAACAAGTTAGCTCTGTAGATGCACCTTGCACCCACAAGAATCAATACTAAATCCACATCGACTACATGTAGCAAAGAGGCTACTTCTTTATTCAACAAGCAGAAGTAGGCATTAAAATAGGACATGTGGCTTTGTAAACCTTTTATAAAAACAGGCTTGCAACTGAACAGTATTGATCCATACCTCAGTGGTAGATAAATGAGAAAATCAGCATTACATAAGGGAGAAAAAGAGAGAGAGAAAAAAAAGGTTTCTTGGGAAAACAGAATTCCATGTATAATAAAATGTACATAGCAATAAAAAATAATGTTATTGTTTATTTTTAAATTGCCACCATATTATGCAGTGCTGTACAGAAAATACAGTATGTAACCATTCACATCAGTCCCTGCCCCAATAGTCTGCCCTCAAAATTCCCTACAACACACACACTAGTCAGAAACAGTGGCGGAACTGTGTGAGGCAATGGAGTCGGCTGCCGCCGGGCTCCTGACACTTCTCCATTGCCTCCCACCTGACAATCCATTGCCGCATCTGACTGGAGTGGACGGAGGAGCGGTGTCGCTATCGTGACACAGCAGCAGCAGCTGCCTCCTCATATGCACAGAGAGAGCTCAGCTGACAGTTGGCTGCAGCTAGGAGGAGCTCCAGCACACAGCTGCTCACAGGACCTCCAATAGAGCTGGCCGGCTGAAGCTCTCTCTTCCTCCGTCATGAAGATAGCAACAGGTAGGCACTGGCACCACCTACCTCAAGCTGCTGCATTGAATGTGTGTGTATGTGTGCATGTGTGGGGGAAGGGGGGGTATCTTTAATTAATAAATGTTAGCAGCACTGTGTTTATGTGTGTGAATGTTTTTAAGTGAGGTGTGTGTGTGTGTGTGTGTGTGTGTGTGTGTGTGTTTCAAAGGAAAGTTGTGTGTTTAAGTGAAAGAGGCATGTGTGTGTGTAATTGTGTGTAAGTAAAAGTGGCATGTATGTGTGTGTGCAATTGTGTGTGTGTGTAAGTGAAAGGCATGTGTGTGTTTGTGTAATTGTGTGTAGGTGAAAGTGACGTGTGTGTAAAATTGTGTGTATAAGTGAAAGAGGCATGTGTGTAATTGTATGTGTGTGTAAGTGAAAGGCATGTGTGTGTTTGTGTAATTGTGTGTAGGTGAAAGTGACTTGTGTGTAATTGTGTGTGTATAAGTGAAAGAGGCATATGAGTAATTGTGTGTGTGTAAGTGAAACTGACGTGTGTTTGTAATTGTGAGAAAGTG
Organism: Pseudophryne corroboree; assembly: GCF_028390025.1. Taxonomy (NCBI): domain Eukaryota; kingdom Metazoa; phylum Chordata; class Amphibia; order Anura; family Myobatrachidae; genus Pseudophryne; species Pseudophryne corroboree. The sequence continues at coordinate 144,315,531 of NC_086452.1, forward strand.
GCATGTGTAAGTGAAAGTGGTGTGTGTGTGTAATTGTGTGTAAGTGAAAGTGGTGTGTGTGTGTGAAATTGTGTGTAAGTGTGTGTAAGTGAAAATCCGCGTGTAAGTGAAAAAGGCATGTGTGTTTGTCAGTGAAAGAGGTGTGTGTGTTTTAAGTGAAAAAGGCATGTGTGTGTGCAAGGAAAAGAGGCATGTGTGTGTAAGTGAAAGAGGTGTGTGTGTATCTATACTATTATGAAAGGCACCTGAGTACGCTGCCACTGTTCACCCTGTGTACCAGATATCTACATATGGCGTGTATATATATATATATATATATATATATATACATATTTACGCATGTATAGGGGTGGGGGGGCCCCATCTTATCATGCCTCCGGGCGACTGGGGCGAACTTACGCCACTGGTTAGAAACCAAATAAACTTAAGAACAATAGCACCCAGTAGATACCACACAGACACTGGGAGAAAATAGAAACTCCACAACAGCTTAAACAATTCCTCTCTACTTACAAGGGAGAGGATTGGGCAAGATGGTGCAGCCACATTAGAGAAGGATTTGTCTGCTGCACAGAGGGGGCATGCTCGTAACTCCCAGGGACATGCCTAGTACTGGAAAGCAGTAGGATGGAAATCCAATTAGACAATTACTGCTAATCACCATTCTGCTATGAAAGCAGTGCTTCCCGGACAATATATTTTAAACAAAATATTGGCAGTTATTATTATGAAACATTCAATTCCATTTACCTCTCATGCAAGTAATAAGAATGCGGTTGATTTCTTTAAATCACGACAGTTATTGTGTGTATTATATGCTGTTGTCAGTGAGGCAGGGATGTGCTGCTGTCAGTGAGCCAGATATGTGCTGCTGTTAGTGAAGCAGGGATGTGCTGCTGTCAGTGAGGCAGGGATGTGCTGCTGTCAGTGAGGCAGAGATGTGCTGCTGTCAGTGAGGCAGAGATGTGCTGCTGTCAGTGAGGCAGGGATGTGCTGCTGTCAGTGAGGCAGGGATGTGCTGCTGTCAGTGAGGTGGGGATGAGCTGCTGTCAGTGAGACAGGGATGTGCTGCTGTCAGTGAGGCAGGGATGTGCAGCTGTCATTGAGGAGGGCATGGCTGCTGTCAGTGAGGGGGACATGTGCTGCTTTCAGTGAGGTGGGCACGGCTGCTGTCAGTGAAGCAGGGATGTGCTGCTGTCAGTGAGGCAGGGATGTGCAGCTGTCAGTGAGGCAGGGATGTGCAGCTGTCAGTGAGGAGGGCATGGTTGCTGTCAGTGAGGTGGGCATGTGCTGCTGTCAGTGAGGCGGGCATGTGCTGCTGTCAGCTATGCAGGATCGGCTGCAGTCAGCGAGGCAGCGATGTGCTGCTGTCAGTGAGGCAGGGATGTGCTGCTGTCAGTGAGGCAGGGATGTGCTGCTGTCAGTGAGGCAGGCATGGCTGCTGCCAGTGAGGTGGAGATTAGTTGCTGTCAGTGAGGCAGGCATGTGCTGCTGTAGATGAGGCAGGGATTGGCTGCTGTCAGTGAGGCAGGGTTGTGCTGCTTTCAGTGAGGCAGGGATGTGCTGCTGTCAGTGAGGCAGGGATTATCTGCTGTCAGCGAGGCAGGGATTAGCTGCTGTCAGTGAGGCAGGGCATGTGCTGCTGTCAGTGAGGTGGACATGTGCTGCTGTCAGTGAGGCGGGGATGTGCTGCTGTCAGTGAGGCAGGCATGGCTTCTGCCAGTGAGGTGGGGATTAGTTGCTGTCAGTGAGGCAGGCATGTGCTGTTGTAGATGAGGAAAGGATTGGCTGCTGTCAGTGAGGCAGGGTTGTGCTGCTTTCAGTGAGGCAGGGATGTGCAGCTGTCAGTGAGGAGGGCATGGTTGCTGTCAGTGAGGTGGGCATGTGCTGCTGTCAGTGAGGCGGGCATGTGCTGCTGTCAGCTATGCAGGATCGGCTGCAGTCAGCGAGGCAGCGATGTGCTGCTGTCAGTGAGGCAGGGATGTGCTGCTGTCAGTGAGGCAGGGATGTGCTGCTGTCAGTGAGGCAGGCATGGCTGCTGCCAGTGAGGTGGAGATTAGTTGCTGTCAGTGAGGCAGGCATGTGCTGCTGTAGATGAGGCAGGGATTGGCTGCTGTCAGTGAGGCAGGGTTGTGCTGCTTTCAGTGAGGCAGGGATGTGCTGCTGTCAGTGAGGCTGGGATTATCTGCTGTCAGCGAGGCAGGGATTAGCTGCTGTCAGTGAGGCAGGGCATGTGCTGCTGTCAGTGAGGTGGACATGTGCTGCTGTCAGTGAGGCGGGGATGTGCTGCTGTCAGTGAGGCAGGCATGGCTTCTGCCAGTGAGGTGGGGATTAGTTGCTGTCAGTGAGGCAGGCATGTGCTGTTGTAGATGAGGAAAGGATTGGCTGCTGTCAGTGAGGCAGGGTTGTGCTGCTTTCAGTGAGGCAGGGATGTGCTGCTGTCAGTGAGGCAGGGATTATCTGCTGTCAGCGAGGCAGGGATTAGCTGCTGTCAGCGAGGCAGGGATTAGCTGCTGTCAGTGAGGCAGGGCATGTGCTGCTGTCAGTGAGGTGGACATGTGCTGCTGTCAGTGAGGCAGGGATGTGCTGCTGTCAGTGAGCCAGAGATGTGCTGGTGTTAGTGAAGCAGGGATGTGCTGCTGTCAGTGAGGCAGGGATGTGCTGCTGTCAGTGAGGCAGAGATGTGCTGCTGTCAGTGAGGCAGAGATGTGCTGCTGTCAGTGAGGCAGAGATGTGCTGCTGTCAGTGAGGCAGGGATGTGCTGCTGTCAGTGAGGCAGCGATGTGCTGCTGTCAGTGAGGCAGGGATGTGCTGCTATCAGTGAGGAGGGCATGGTTGCTGTCAGTGAGGTGGGCATGTGCTGCTGTCAGTGAGGCGGGCATGTGCTGCTGTCAGCTATGCAGGATCGGCTGCAGTCAGCGAGGCAGCGATGTGCTGCTGTCAGTGAGGCAGGGATGTGCTGCTGTCAGTGAGGCAGGGATGTGCTGCTGTCACTGAGGCAGGCATGGCTGCTGCCAGTGAGGTGGAGATTAGTTGCTGTCAGTGAGGCAGGCATGTGCTGCTGTAGATGAGGCAGGGATTGGCTGCTGTCAGTGAGGCAGGGATGTGCTGCTGTCAGTGAGGCGGGCATGTGCTGCTGTCAGTGAGGCGGGCATGTGCTGCTGTCAGCTATGCAGGATCGGCTGCAGTCAGCGAGGCAGCGATGTGCTGCTGTCAGTGAGGCAGGGATGTGCTGCTGTCAGTGAGGCAGGGATGTGCTGCTGTCAGTGAGGCAGGCATGGCTGCTGCCAGTGAGGTGGGGATTAGTTGCTGTCAGTGAGGCAGGCATGTGCTGCTGTAGATGAGGCAGGGATGGGCTGCTGTCAGTGAGGCAGGGTTGTGCTGCTTTCAGTGAGGCAGGGATGTGCTGCTGTCAGTGGGGCAGGGATTATCTGCTGTCAGCGAGGCAGGGATTAGCTGCTGTCAGTGAGACAGGGCATGTGCTGCTGTCAGTGAGGTGGACATGTGCTGCTGTCAGTGAGGCAGGGATCGGCTGCTGTTAGTGAGGCGGGGATCAGCTGCTGTCAGTGAGGCGGGGATCGGCTGCTGTCAGTCAGGCAGGGATGTGCTGCTGTCAGTGAGGCAGGGATTATCTGCTGTCAGTGAGGCAGGGATGTGCTGCTGTCATTGAGGCAGGGATGTGCTGCTCTCAGTGAAGAGGGCATGGCTGCTGTCAGTGAGGCAGGGATGTGCTACTATCAGTGAGGCAGGGATGTGCTGCTGTCAGTGAGGCAGGGATGTGCTGCTGTCAGTGAGGTGGGCATGACTGCTGTCAGTGAAGCAGGGATGTGCTGCGGTCAGTGAGGCGGGGATAGGCTGCTGTCAGTGAGGCAGGGATGTGCTGCTGTCAGTGAGGCAGGGATGTTCTGCTGTCAGTAAGGTGGGATTGGCTGCTGTCAGTGAAGCAGGATGTGCTGCTGTCAGTGAGGCAGGGATGTGCTGCTGTCAGTGCGGCTGGGATGTGCTGCTGTCAGTGAGGCAGGGATGTGCTGCTGTCAGTGAGGCAGGGATGTGCTGCTGTCAGTGAGGCAGTGTTGTGCTGCTGTCAGTGATGTGGGGATGGGCTGCAGTCAGTGAGGCAGGGATGTGCTGCTGTCAGTGCGGCAGGGATGTGCTGCTGTCAGTGAGGCAGGGATGTGCTGCTGTCAGTGAGGCAGTGTTGTGCTGCTGTCAGTGATGTGGGGATGGGCTGCAGTCAGTGAGGCAGGGATGTGCTGCTGTCAGTGAGGCAGGCATGGCTGCTGCCAGTGAGGTGGGGATTAGTTGCTGTCAGTGAGGCAGGCATGTGCTGCTGTAGATGAGGCAGGGATGTGCTGCTGTCAGTGAGGCAGGGATGTGCTGCTGTCAGTGAGGCAGGGATGTGCTGCTGTCAGTGAGACCGGGATGTGCTGCTGTCAGTGAGACAGGGATGTGCTGCTGTCAGTGAGGTGGGGATGTGCTGCTGTCAGTGAGGTGGGGATGTGCTGCTGTCAGTGAGGCAGGGATCGGCTGCTGTCAGTTAGGCAGGGATGAGCTGCTGTCAGTGAGGCAGAGATGTGATGCTTTCAGTGAGGCAGTGTTGTTCTGCTGTAAGTGAGGTGGACATGGCTGCTATCAGTGAGGTGGGTATTGGCTGCTGTCAGTGAGGCAGGGATGTGCTCTGTCAGTAAGGTGGGTATTGGCTGCTGTCAGTGAGGCAGGGATGTGCTGCTGTCAGTGATGCGGGGATGTGCTGCTGTCAGTGAGGCAGGTATATGCTGCTGTTTGTGAGGCAGGGATGTGCTGCTGTCAGTGATGCGGGGATGGGCTGCAGTCAGTGAGGCAAGGATTAGTTGCTGTCAGTGAGGCAGGGATATGCTGCTGTCAGTGAGGCAGGCATGTGCTGCTGTCAGTAAAGCAGGCATGTGCTGCTGTCAGTGAGGTGGGAATGTGCTGCTGTCAGTGAGGTGGGCATGTGCTGCTGTCAGTGAGGTGGGCATGTGCTGCTGTCAGTGAAGCAGGGATTTGCTGTTGTCAGTGAGGCAGGGATTGGCTGCTGTCAGTGAGGCAGGGATTGGCTGCTGTCAGTGAGGCAAGGATTAGCTGCTGTCAGTGAGGCAGGGATATGCTGCTGTCAGTTAGGCAGGGATATGCTGCTGTCAGTGAGGCAGGCATGTGCTGCTGTCAGTGAGGCAGGCATGTGCTGCTGTCAGTGAGGCAGGCATGTGCTGCTGTTAGTGAGGCAGGGATCGGCTGCTGTCAGTGAGGTGGGGATCGGCTGCTGTCAGTGAGGCGGTGATTGACTGCTGTCAGTGCACATACCTGTTATATATTTATTTATACTAGTGATGAGCGGGTTCGGTTCCTCGGAAACCGAACCCCCCCGAACTTCACCAATTTTACACGGGTCGAGGCATACTCGGATTCTCCCGTATGGCTCGGTTAATCCGAGCGCGCCCGAACGTCATCATCCCGCTGTCGGATTCTCGCGAGATTCGGATTCTATATAAGCAGCCGCGCGTCGCCGCCATTTTCACTCGTGCATTGGTAATGTTAGGGAGAGGACGTGGCTGGCGTCCTCTCCATTTATTAATAATATTTGTGCTACTGCAGTGCTTATTGCTTAATTGTGGGGACTGGGGAGCAGCTGTATTATATAGGAGGAGTACAGTGCAGAGTTTTGCTGACCAGTGACCACCAGTATACGTTGTCTGCCTGAAAAACACTCCATATCTGTGCTCAGTGTGCTGCATATATCTGTGCTCACACTGCTTAATTGTGGGGACTGGGGAGCAGCTGTATTATATAGGAGGAGTACAGTGCAGAGTTTTGCTGACCAGTGACCACCAGTATACGTTGTCTGCCTGAAAAACACTCCATATCTGTGCTCAGTGTGCTGCATATATCTGTGCTCACACTGCTTAATTGTGGGGACTGGGGAGCAGCTGTATTATATAGGAGGAGTACAGTGCAGAGTTTTGCTGACCAGTGACCACCAGTATACGTTGTCTGCCTGAAAAACACTCCATATCTGTGCTCAATGTGCTGCATATATCTGTGCTCACACTGCTTTATTGTGGGCACTGGGGACCACCAGTATATTATATAGGAGGAGTACAGTGCAGAGTTTTGCTGACAGTGACCACCAGTATATATAGCAGTACGGTACGGAAGGCCACTGCTCTACCTACCTCTGTGTCATCAAGTATACTATCCATCTAGATTCTATACCTGTGGTGCATTTTAGTTTTGCAGTTTGCTGACAGTGACCACCAGTATCTATTAGAGATGAGCGCCTGAAATTTTTCGGGTTTTGTGTTTTGGTTTTGGGTTCGGTTCCGCGGCCGTGTTTTGGGTTCGAACGCGTTTTGGCAAAACCTCACCGAATTATTTTTGTCGGATTCGGGTGTGATTTGGATTCGGGTGTTTTTTTCAAAAAACCCTAAAAAACAGCTTAAATCATAGAATTTGGGGGTAATTTTGATCCCAAAGTATTATTAACCTCAAAAAACATAATTTACACTCATTTTCAGCCTATTCTGAACACATCACACCTCACAATATTATTTTTAGTCCTAAAATTTGCACCGAGGTCGCTGTGTGAGTAAGATAAGCGACCCTAGTGGCCGACACAAACACCGGGCCCATCTAGGAGTGGCACTGCAGTGTCACGCAGGATGTCCCTTCCAAAAAACCCTCCCCAAACAGCACATGACGCAAAGAAAAAAAGAGGCGCAATGAGGTAGCTGTGTGAGTAAGATTAGCGACCCTAGTGGCCGACACAAACACCGGGCCCATCTAGGAGTGGCACTGCAGTGTCACGCAGGATGGCCCTTCCAAAAAACCCTCCCCAAACAGCACATGACGCAAAGAAAAAAAGAGGCGCAATGAGGTAGCTGTGTGAGTAAGATTAGCGACCCTAGTGGCCGACACAAACACCGGGCCCATCTAGGAGTGGCACTGCAGTGTCACGCAGGATGGCCCTTCCAAAAAACCCTCCCCAAACAGCACATGACGCAAAGAAAAAAAGAGGCGCAATGAGGTAGCTGACTGTGTGAGTAAGATTAGCGACCCTAGTGGCCGACACAAACACCGGGCACATCTAGGAGTGGCACTGCAGTGTCACGCAGGATGTCCCTTCCAAAAAACCCTCCCCAAACAGCACATGACGCAAAGAAAAAAAGAGGCGCAATGAGGTAGCTGTGTGAGTAAGATTAGCGACCCTAGTGGCCGACACAAACACCGGGCCCATCTAGGAGTGGCACTGCAGTGTCACGCAGGATGTCCCTTCCAAAAAACCCTCCCCAATCAGCACATGATGCAAAGAAAAAGAAAAGAAAAAAAGAGGTGCAAGATGGAATTATCCTTGGGCCCTCCCACCCACCCTTATGTTGTATAAACAAAACAGGACATGCACACTTTAACCAACCCATCATTTCAGTGACAGGGTCTGCCACACGACTGTGACTGATATGACGGGTTGGTTTGGACCCCCCCCCAAAAAAGAAGCAATTAATCTCTCCTTGCACAAACTGGCTCTACAGAGGCAAGATGTCCACCTCATCTTCACCCTCCGATATATCACCGTGTACATCCCCCTCCTCACAGATTATCAATTCGTCCCCACTGGAATCCACCATCTCAGCTCCCTGTGTACTTTGTGGAGGCAATTGCTGCTGGTCAATGTCTCCGCGGAGGAATTGATTATAATTCATTTTAATGAACATCATCTTCTCCACATTTTCTGGATGTAACCTCGTACGCCGATTGCTGACAAGGTGAGCGGCGGCACTAAACACTCTTTCGGAGTACACACTTGTGGGAGGGCAACTTAGGTAGAATAAAGCCAGTTTGTGCAAGGGCCTCCAAATTGCCTCTTTTTCCTGCCAGTATAAGTACGGACTGTGTGACGTGCCTACTTGGATGCGGTCACTCATATAATCCTCCACCATTCTATCAATGTTGAGAGAATCATATGCAGTGACAGTAGACGACATGTCCGTAATCGTTGTCAGGTCCTTCAGTCCGGACCAGATGTCAGCATCAGCAGTCGCTCCAGACTGCCCTGCATCACCGCCAGCGGGTGGGCTCGGAATTCTGAGCCTTTTCCTCGCACCCCCAGTTGCGGGAGAATGTGAAGGAGGAGATGTTGACAGGTCGCGTTCCGCTTGACTTGACAATTTTGTCACCAGCAGGTCTTTCAACCCCAGCAGACCTGTGTCTGCCGGAAAGAGAGATCCAAGGTAGGCTTTAAATCTAGGATCGAGCACGGTGGCCAAAATGTAGTGCTCTGATTTCAACAGATTGACCACCCGTGAATCCTTGTTAAGCGAATTAAGGGCTGCATCCACAAGTCCCACATGCCTAGCGGAATCGCTCCGTGTTAGCTCCTTCTTCAATGCCTCCAGCTTCTTCTGCAAAAGCCTGATGAGGGGAATGACCTGACTCAGGCTGGCAGTGTCTGAACTGACTTCACGTGTGGCAAGTTCAAAGGGCATCAGAACCTTGCACAACGTTGAAATCATTCTCCACTGCACTTGAGACAGGTGCATTCCATCTCCTATATCGTGCTCAATTGTATAGGCTTGAATGGCCTTTTGCTGCTCCTCCAACCTCTGAAGCATATAGAGGGTTGAATTCCACCTCGTTACCACTTCTTGCTTCAGATGATGGCAGGGCAGGTTCAGTAGTTTTTGGTGGTGCTCCAGTCTTCTGTACGTGGTGCCTGTACGCCGAAAGTGTCCCGCAATTTTTCTGGCCACCGACAGCATCTCTTGCACGCCCCTGTCGTTTTTTAAAAAATTCTGCACCACCAAATTCAAGGTATGTGCAAAACATGGGACGTGCTGGAATTTGCCCATATTTAATGCACACACAATATTGCTGGCGTTGTCCGATGCCACAAATCCACAGGAGAGTCCAATTGGGGTAAGCCATTCCGCGATGATCTTCCTCAGTTGCCGTAAGAGGTTTTCAGCTGTGTGCGTATTCTGGAAAGCGGTGATACAAAGCGTAGCCTGCCTAGGAAAGAGTTGGCGTTTGCGAGATGCTGCTACTGGTGCCGCCGCTGCTGTTCTTGCGGCGGGAGTCCATACATCTACCCAGTGGGCTGTCACAGTCATATAGTCCTGACCCTGCCCTGCTCCACTTGTCCACATGTCCGTGGTTAAGTGGACATTGGGTACAACTGCATTTTTTAGGACACTGGTGAGTCTTTTTCTGACGTCCGTGTACATTCTCGGTATCGCCTGCCTAGAGAAGTGGAACCTAGATGGTATTTGGTAACGGGGGCACACTGCCTCAATAAATTGTCTAGTTCCCTGTGAACTAACGGCGGATACCGGACGCACGTCTAACACCAACATAGTTGTCAAGGACTCAGTTATCCGCTTTGCAGTAGGATGACTGCTGTGATATTTCATCTTCCTCGCAAAGGACTGTTGAACAGTCAATTGCTTACTGGAAGTAGTACAAGTGGGCTTACGACTTCCCCTCTGGGATGACCATCGACTCCCAGCGGCAACAACAGCAGCGCCAGCAGCAGTAGGCGTTACACGCAAGGATGCATCGGAGGAATCCCAGGCAGGAAAGGACTCGTCAGACTTGCCAGTGACATGGCCTGCAGGACTATTGGCATTCCTGGGGAAGGAGGAAATTGACACTGAGGGAGTTGGTGGGGTGGTTTGCGTGAGCTTGGTTACAAGAGGAAGGGATTTACTGGTCAGTGGACTGCTTCCGCTGTCACCCAAAGTTTTTGAACTTGTCACTGACTTATTATGAATGCGCTGCAGGTGACGTATAAGGGAGGATGTTCCGAGGTGGTTAACGTCCTTACCCCTACTTATTACAGCTTGACAAAGGGAACACACGGCTTGACACCTGTTGTCCGCATTTCTGGTGAAATACCTCCACACCGAAGAGCTGATTTTTTTGGTATTTTCACCTGGCATGTCAACGGCCATATTCCTCCCACGGACAACAGGTGTCTCCCCGGGTGCCTGACTTAAACAAACCACCTCACCATCAGAATCCTCCTGGTCAATTTCCTCCCCAGCGCCAGCAACACCCATATCCTCCTCATCCTGGTGTACTTCAACACTGACATCTTCAATCTGACTATCAGGAACTGGACTGCGGGTGCTCCTTCCAGCACTTGCAGGGGGCATGCAAATAGTGGAAGGCGCATGCTCTTCACGTCCAGTGTTGGGAAGGTCAGGCATCGCAAACGACACAATTGGACTCTCCTTGTGGATTTGGGATTTCAAAGAACGCACAGTTCTTTGCGGTGCTTTTGCCAGCTTGAGTCTTTTCATTTTTCTAGCGAGAGGCTGAGTGCTTCCATCCTCATGTGAAGCTGAACCACTAGCCATGAACATAGGCCAGGGCCTCAGCCGTTCCTTGCCACTCCGTGTGGTAAATGGCATATTGGCAAGTTTACGCTTCTCCTCCGACAATTTTATTTTAGGTTTTGGAGTCCTTTTTTTTCTGATATTTGGTGTTTTGGATTTGACATGCTCTGTACTATGACATTGGGCATCGGCCTTGGCAGACGACGTTGCTGGCATTTCATCGTCTCGGCCATGACTAGTGGCAGCAGCTTCAGCACGAGGTGGAAGTGGATCTTGATCTTTCCCTAATTTTGGAACCTCAACTTTTTTGTTCTCCATATTTTATAGGCAGAACTAAAAGGCACCTCAGGTAAACAATGGAGATGGATGGATTGGATAGTTTACTAGTATACAATTATGGACGGACTGCCACGGTTAGGTGGTATAAAAAAACCACGGTTAGGTGGTATATATTATAATAATAATACAATTATGGATGGACGGACTGCCTGCCGACTGCCGACACAGAGGTAGCCACAGCCGTGAACTACCGCACTGTACACTGGTTGATAAAGAGATAGTAGTATACTCGTAACAACTAGTATGACACTATGACGACGGTATAAAGAATGGAAAAAAAACCACGGTTAGGTGGTATATATTATAATAATAATACAATTATGGATGGACGGACTGCCTGCCGACTGCCGACACAGAGGTAGCCACAGCCGTGAACTACCGCACTGTACACTGGTTGATAAAGAGATAGTAGTATACTCGTAACAACTAGTATGACACTATGACGACGGTATAAAGAATGGAAAAAAAAACACGGTTAGGTGGTATATATTATAATAATAATACAATTATGGATGGACGGACTGCCTGCCGACTGCCGACACAGAGGTAGCCACAGCCGTGAACTACCGCACTGTACACTGGTTGATAAAGAGATAGTAGTATACTCGTAACAACTAGTATGACACTATGACGACGGTATAAAGAATGAAAAAAAAACCACGGTTAGGTGGTATATATTATAATAATAATACAATTATGGATGGACGGACTGCCTGCCGACTGCCGACACAGAGGTAGCCACAGCCGTGAACTACCGCACTGTACACTGGTTGATAAAGAGATAGTAGTATACTCGTAACAACTAGTATGACACTATGACGACGGTATAAAGAATGGAAAAAAAACCACGGTTAGGTGGTATATATTATAATAATAATACAATTATGGATGGACGGACTGCCTGCCGACTGCCGACACAGAGGTAGCCACAGCCGTGAACTACCGCACTGTACACTGGTTGATAAAGAGATAGTAGTATACTCGTAACAACTAGTATGACACTATGACGACGGTATAAAGAATGAAAAAAAAACCACGGTTAGGTGGTATATATTATAATACAATTATGGATGGACGGACTGCCTGCCGACTGCCGACACAGAGGTAGCCACAGCCGTGAACTACCGCACTGTACACTGGTTGATAAAGAGATAGTAGTATACTCGTAACAACTAGTATGACACTATGACGACGGTATAAAGAATGGAAAAAAAACCACGGTTAGGTGGTATATATTATAATAATAATACAATTATGGATGGACGGACTGCCTGCCGACTGCCGACACAGAGGTAGCCACAGCCGTGAACTACCGCACTGTACACTGGTTGATAAAGAGATAGTAGTATACTCGTAACAACTAGTATGACACTATGACGACGGTATAAAGAATGGAAAAAAAACCACGGTTAGGTGGTATATATTATAATAATAATACAATTATGGATGGACGGACTGCCTGCCGACTGCCGACACAGAGGTAGCCACAGCCGTGAACTACCGCACTGTACACTGGTTGATAAAGAGATAGTAGTATACTCGTAACAACTAGTATGACACTATGACGACGGTATAAAGAATGGAAAAAAAACCACGGTTAGGTGGTATATATTATAATAATAATACAATTATGGATGGACGGACTGCCTGCCGACTGCCGACACAGAGGTAGCCACAGCCGTGAACTACCGCACTGTACACTGGTTGATAAAGAGATAGTAGTATACTCGTAACAACTAGTATGACACTATGACGACGGTATAAAGAATGGAAAAAAAACCACGGTTAGGTGGTATATATTATAATAATAATACAATTATGGATGGACGGACTGCCTGCCGACTGCCGACACAGAGGTAGCCACAGCCGTGAACTACCGCACTGTACACTGGTTGATAAAGAGATAGTAGTATACTCGTAACAACTAGTATGACACTATGACGACGGTATAAAGAATGGAAAAAAAACCACGGTTAGGTGATATATATTATAATAATAATACAATTATGGATGGACGGACTGCCTGCCGACTGCCGACACAGAGGTAGCCACAGCCGTGAACTACCGCACTGTACACTGGTTGATAAAGAGATAGTAGTATACTCGTAACAACTAGTATGACACTATGACGACGGTATAAAGAATGGAAAAAAAACCACGGTTAGGTGGTATATATTATAATAATAATACAATTATGGATGGACGGACTGCCTGCCGACTGCCGACACAGAGGTAGCCACAGCCGTGAACTACCGCACTGTACACTGGTTGATAAAGAGATAGTAGTATACTCGTAACAACTAGTATGACACTATGACGACGGTATAAAGAATGGAAAAAAAACCACGGTTAGGTGGTATATATTATAATAATAATACAATTATGGATGGACGGACTGCCTGCCGACTGCCGACACAGAGGTAGCCACAGCCGTGAACTACCGCACTGTACACTGGTTGATAAAGAGATAGTAGTATACTCGTAACAACTAGTATGACACTATGACGGTATAAAGAAAGAAAAAAAAATACCACGGTTAGGTGGTATATATTGTAATACAATTATGGATGGACGGACTGCCTGCCGAGTTCCGACTGCCGACACAGAGGTAGCCACAGCCGTGAACTACCGCACTGTACTGTGTCTGCTGCTAATATAGACTGGTTGATAAAGAGATAGTATACAATACATACAACAATGAATATACTACTATACTGGTGGTCAGGCACTGGTCACCACTAGTCACACTGGCAGTGGCACTCCTGCAGCAAAAGTGTGCACTGTTTAATTTTAAATTAATATAATATTATGTACTCCTGGGGGCTCCTGCTATAACAACCTGCAGTGCTCCCCAGTCTCCCCCACAATTATTATAAGCTTTGCCTTTTATACATTGATGTGCAGCACACTGGGCTGAGCTGAGTGCACACAGACTGAGTCACACTGTGTGACTGGCTGCTGCTGTGTATCTTTTTTTTCAGGCAGAGAACGGATATAGCAGAGAACGGATATATATTAAAATAAATAAAAGTTAACTAACAACAACTGCACTGGTCACTGTGGTAAACTCTGTCTGACTCTGCACAATCTCTCTCTCTCTTCTAATCTAATTTCTAATGGAGAGGACGCCAGCCACGTCCTCTCCCTATCAATCTCAATGCACGTGTGAAAATGGCGGCGACGCGCGGCTCCTTATATAGAATCCGAGTCTCGCGAGAATCCGACAGCGTCATGATGACGTTCGGGCGCGCTCGGGTTAACCGAGCAAGGCGGGAGGATCCGAGTCTGCTCGGACCCGTGAAAAAAACATGAAGTTCGTGCGGGTTCGGTTTCAGAGAAACCGAACCCGCTCATCTCTAGTATCTATAGCAGTACGGTACGGAAGGCCACTGCTCTACCTACCTCTGTGTCGTCAAGTATACTATCCATCCATACCTGTGGTGCATTTCAGTTTTGCGCAGTATATATAGTAGTAGGCCATTGCTATTGATACTGGCAAATAATTCCACACATTAAAAAATGGAGAACAAAAATGTGGAGGGTAAAATAGGGAAAGATCAAGATCCACTTCCACCTCGTGCTGAAGCTGCTGCCACTAGTCATGGCCGAGACGATGAAATGCCATCATCGTCGTCTGCCAAGGCCGATGCCCAATGTCATAGTAGAGAGCATGTAAAATCCAAAAAACAAAAGTTCAGTAAAATGACCCAAAAATCAAAATTAAAAGCGTCTTAGGAGAAGCGTAAACTTGCCAATATGCCATTTATGACACGGAGTGGCAAGGAACGGCTGAGGCCCTGGCCTATGTCCATGGCTAGTGGTTCAGCTTCACATGAGGATGGAAGCACTAATCCTCTCGCTAGAAAACTGCAGTGCCACTCCTAGATGGGCCTGGTGTTTGTGTCGGCCACTTGTGTCGCTTAGCTTAGTCACACAGCGACCTTGGTGCGCCTCTTTTTTTCTTTGCATCATGTGCTGTTTGGGGACTATTTTTTTGAAGTGCCATCCTGTCTGACACTGCAGTGCCACTCTTAGATGGGCCAGGTGTTTGTGTCGGCCACTTGGGTCGCTTAGCTTAGTCACACAGCTACCTCATTGCGCCTCTTTTTTTCTTTGCATCATGTGCTGTTTAGGGACAATTTTTTTGAAGTGCAGTGCCACTCCTAGATGGGCCAGGTGTTTGTGTCGGCCACTTGAGTCTTTGTGTCGGCCACTTGGGTCGCTTAGCTTAGTCACACAGCTACCTCATTGCGCCTCTTTTTTTCTTTGCATCATGTGCTGTTTGGGGGCTATTTTTTTGAAGTGCCATCCTGCCTGACACTGCAATGCCACTCCTAGATGGGCCAGGTGTTTGTGTCGGCCACTTGGGTTGCTTAGCTTAGTCATCCAGCGACCTTGGTGCAAATTTTAGGACTAAAAATAATATTGTGAGGTGTGAGGTGTTCAGAATAGACTGGAAATGAGTGAAAATTATGGTTATTGAGGTTAATAATACTATGGGATCAAAATGACCCCCAAATTCTATGATTGAAGCTGTTTTTGAGGGGTTTTTGTAAAAAAAAAAAAACGAATCCAAAACACACCCGAATCTGACAAAAAAATTTCAGGGAGGTTTTGCCAAAACGCGTCCGAATCCAAAACACGGCCGCGGAACCGAATCCAAAACCAAAACACAAAACCCGAAAAATTTCACTAATAATTTATACATATATATATATATATATACACACACACACACACACACACAAACACACTATATGTATGTATATATATATATATATATATATACACATACATACATACACACACTCACACACACAGATGCATCCACCTACATCTTGCCTCCCTGCATGTTAAACAGCCCTTCTAGTTACCCCATGCGACTTTTCAATTATAATTCATCTTATTCGCAAAACAATTCAAATCTGGCACACAAGCAGCTTGTGCTTATTAAAATGATATGCAGCATGTCTATATTCTGTGGGCACATGGCATGCTGCTGTATGCTATGCTCTGCTCTATTAGCTGTGATGTGTCCACAAGTGGTCCTACTCTAGTGATTGTATTTAGGGACACACTGCACACTGTTGTATGCTGCATTATAGTTTGTTGTATTAGCTGTGCTGTGTACATAAGTGGCTGTGCACTACCATGACTGTATATAGGAGCACATTGCAGACTGTTGTATGCTGCGCTATACTCTGCTGTATTAGCTGTGCTGTGTCCACAAGAGGCTGTGCTCTACTGTGACCATATATACAGTAAGTTCACACTGCACGCTGTGCTGTACTTTGCTGTAATTGTAGTTTTTGGTGCAATTTACCCTAGTGCACTTTGTTCACTTTCATCTATGAACCTGTGATCCATGCAATTTGAACCGAGCTGCTACGTCATTGTGGCTACATCTGCGCTAAAAACAGGCACTCTCAGCATGGTTAGGCGTGCAACTGCCACTTCCATTCATGCAAATATTTATTGTTTGTACATTTTAGTATGCTTTGTTCACATGCATCTATACAATCCATACAGTGATCCATACAGTTTGCACCGAGCTAAAATAATAATATAAATATATATATATATATATATATATATATATATATATAGAGTCGGATCGGCACTCACCCTTCCTTGGATTTAATGCCCTGGTGCCTTCTGGTAATAATAGTATATTCAACGGATCCTGGCAAGCAGCGGCACTCAAGGACTGACTCAAGCGTAATAAACGGTGAACAGAGTTTTAATCCATTTCACAAAACAAAATACATCCAACGTTTCGGGGCGCGAACACCCCTTCTTCTCACTTGTTGTCCTTGAAGAAGGGGTGTTCGCGCCCCGAAACGTTGGATGTATTTTGTTTTGTGAAATGGATTAAAACTCTGTTCACCGTTTATTACGCTTGAGTCAGTCCTTGAGTGCCGCTGCTTGCCAGGATCCGTTGAATATATATATATATATATATATATATATATAATATTTATTTGTATCAGAAATCGCACATAGGCAGGGAAAGATCCAACACACGTATTTACACCTCATGCAGGATACAGGTTCACATGCAGGAATTGCAGGTCAGATTTACGGACAGTTCTCAACACAGCAGATTACAGTCCAAATGTTCGTTGTCACAACAGTGCATGTTCTCAATGGCTCCTAACGTAACTCAGAGTCGGCCTTAGCTATAGGCAGGCTAAGCATTTGCCTAGGACATCCAAGCATGTCTAGGGGCATCCAAGCATGTCCTTGCAGTATCTCATGCTTGGAGGGACAGTCTGCAAACTATACGTTACTTTCTTAATGTATTCAATCAGTACTTGTATACACTGCTGTTTACATTTGTCAAATAGAATGCACACTGTCCCTTGAACTCCCTCCAACATGCTTGAATGCCCCTGACTTGTGAGACCTTAGACAGCAGATGCCAAGTAACTGCAATTCCTGAACCTGTGACATATTCACTGACTATATAAGGTTATTACTGGATGTCTCCTTATGATACCACATGTGTATTGTGGAAGACTGCTCCACATAAATCTGACATCACCTATACTGCTTGTGCACATGGGGAATGGGGACCCTGGTATCCTGTGTGTGTCCCTTATCCCTGTGCAAACCACTGTTGTCTGCAGGGATATAACATGGGCAGTGTTCTCCCCACATTTCTCAGTCAGTCCATGCCGGAAAATTACCCTGCCATCCAGCACTGTAACGTGGTCAGTAAGTTGTGTTGCACTATTTCTATACGAAACGTCAGTGCAGCGTGACTTTCAGATGCGTCAGACTGGAGAGCAGAGAAAATTGCTCACGCAGTATAAAATAAAGGGCACCAGCAAACACACTGAACAGTGAAGAGAATTGAACAGTTGCTACATGTTTGATACAGGTCTTTTTCTATAACCATCAAGTATGGCATTATCTGGACTTTGCTGCCATCTGTGTCCAACCAACAAGCTAAAATAAAGGATTGCAAAAAACGGCACACCCTGTGAGGTCACATCGCTTGTACAGGTGCCCCTTTAACGGGCTTGCAAGTGCAAGCACTCACCCATCCTGCCACCCCATCTCACAAAACGCAGTCACGGATCTAGGGAGCTGCATGGGCGCACACACTGACTGCAAGCACACCAGAAAGCAAAAGTAAGTTTTATTTTTAAAAAAAGCTACTAGCATTACTAATGTGTGGCAAATGTGTAAGGTGAATTGCTGCGTGGAATTATGTGTATTATGGGCATTACTAATGTGGTTCATATGTGTACAGGTTGAGTATCCCATATCCAAATATTCCGAATACAGAACTTTTTGAGTGAGAGTGAGTTAATGAAACCTTCAATGTACCTAAACTTTGTTTAATACACAAAGCAATTAAAAATATTGTATAAAATGACCTTCAGGCTGTGTGTATAAGGTGTATATGAAACATAGAAAGTAACTTCACTGTTATAGTGGGTTGCCACGTGCTTGATGTGAGTAGGTTCTCTCAGCAGCTATATAAACAAATGGATAGTCAATCCAACCACAAACATAGATATACAAAAAGTATACAGCGCTATAAATGATATAAGCAGACAGGTGTAGATGATATATAAAGAAATTTATTTAAATATATGTTGTTCAATATTTCTCAGTAAAACAACTAAAACATTAAATATGGAGCTATTCATAGAAATAGATAACAACCAGTCTCTGGTAGATTAGGACATATGAGTACTAAATAATGTTATCCAGTGGTAGGTGGACCTGGAAGGTGTTTAGCCTTTTAAGTGGGATGGCATTTTCCACAATATTTACCACTCTTAAAGATGGATTGTTCCCTTAGCGGTGGCTCAGATGGCACAGACTCCAACGCAAGAAGTGAAGGGATTGAAGAAGTGGATAACCAGCAGGATGGCACACCATGAGATAAGTCCCAGGCTAAGAGGTCCACTGTCCGATATTCTGGATGTCCCAAATGAAGTCCTTTTAATGGTCCAAGATATCAGTCCTGACGCGTTTCGCTGTCACAAGGGGCAGCTTTATCAAAGGTATAGCTCCTAGCTCCATAGTTACCCTTTTTATAGGGATGTTGATTACACATAATCACCACACCTGTCTGCAATCATTGAAATTTCATATATATACAATTTCATTAAAATACAATATTTTCAAACAATATAGCTATATGAGGCAAAACTATTTATTTCTAGATTATTTATCTTAAAAAACGAGTATGCAAGATACTTAAAATTGAAAAAAAATTCATAATTATTAGTAGTCACATGATATTTCACTCAAACACTAGGTGGCATAATATCTCCAAATTCAATGGGCTTCTTTGTCCTCAGAACATTACTCACTCTAGTGGCTAGAGAAAATCCGGTCATATGACACGCTCGTCACGAGTCACATGATCGGTATTAATTTCCATAAACAAATCCATTGTGATCCGGTCATGTGACTTTTTAGACACATAACTGTAGTCTACAGCCTCCCTTAATTACGTTATTTAATACTGACCGCACAATCGTGGTCATTTGACGTACACATCATCAACCCGGGCCAGCAATCGCGGTCACGTGATATGCGCATCTCCAACCACATGACCCGTACATTCCCCCCATACAATGATGGCATCTATCTCTCGATCACGTGGTTTTCGAATCCGCAGCTCACGCGATCAGTGTTAGGTCAATCACTTACATAAACGCAGCCTGTAAAAATTTTATTTATCTCCGATCACCTGATCGTCAGTCCGCAACCCACGTGATCAGTCCTAAGCCAATAAGATGAACACATTTCCCATCTTATACTTCCTTATACATAGTGTTCTTGTTGTCATAGCAACCTATAATAGTACCTCAATTTCAGTTATTATCTTCTATCTAAGACTCAAAGAAACACAAATTCATACATATCAATTTAAGTATATATATATATCTCTTATTATAACATTATCATCCTTGGCCTATTTTATTTCATTAGTAATATCGTAATATATATATAAAAATAGCACCAATATAGTCAAATAGAATATATATATATATATATATATATATATATATATATATATACATACACAATAAAAACACTCATTAAATAATCCATTAAAATAAATCCACGATCTTATAAAATGTTGAGCGTACCTATCATTCGTCTTCCAAAATATATGTAGAAGGCAGATATTTATAATAAATAGGTATTTACAGTACAGCATTCAATTCCATACCCTCATTCAATCCATGAGGGTGGAGAGCATTCATTTTAAAAATCCAGTAGATTTCCTGTTTCTGTAATCTTTGAAACCTATCTCCTCCTCGCTTCATAATGGGAATATATTCTAAGCAGGTGAGTTTTAGCGTACTCGGGTCACTCTGATGATAATTTACATAATGTCTTGAAACACTGTGATCTAATTTTTTGTTGATAATGTTGCGTCTGTGTTCTAAGAATCTTAATTTTATTTTTCGTGTTGTTCTTCCTATGTAGCAGAGATTACACGGACATTGTAATAAATAGATTACCCAACTGGTCTCACAATTCATAAAGGATCTAAATAGGTATTCTGTTCCATCAAATATACACTTTACACTTTAAGTTTTATTCAAAACATATCCACAGTTCGTACACTTTGGTCTATTACATTTATAGAATCCATGTGGTTTTGTAGGTAACCATGTGTTTAATCTATTGGATTCTTCTTGTGTTACCTCTCTTAATAGGCTTGGTGCCAATTTATCTTTCATAGTGGTATTTTTCTTAAAAATAATCCGTGGATTTTATGGGATCAAGTCTCTTAAAATGGGGTCTTGTTGTAATATAGGGTAATTCTTTTTTAACAATTTTCTTAATTTCAGCAGATCTATTATTATATTTAGAGATAAAAAGAACTTCCTTTAAACCTACATCTTCATCATTTTTAGCTTTTATTTTGGATTTTAATAGTTCTTCTCTATTCATTTTTTCTACTGCTTCTAATGATCCATCTAGGAGCTCTTGTGCGTAATTACGCAATTTAATAGAATCCACCATATCTGTTGCCTGTTTTATAAAGACATTTTGTTCCAAACAATTCCGTTTCAAACGTTGTAATTGTCCCCTGGGGATGTTCCTCTTCCAGGGGGCATAGTGGGCGCTTTTATAATTTAGATAGGCATTACTTCCTACTTCTTTAATGTAATTAGACGTATGTATTTTCCCATCTTTAATTTGCAATGTAATGTCCAGGTAATGAATAATAGATGAATGGAAAGTGTGAGTGAACTGTAAATTAAAATTATTGGTATTAAGGTGAGAAACAAATTGTGTAGCTGAATTACAGTCTCCGTCCCAAATAAAAAAAAGGTCATCTATGTAACGGCCATAGATGACCAGATTCACACCAAATGGGCCCCCCCACACGAGTTGGTCCTCGACCATACTGGATTTTCTCTAGCCACTAGAGTGAGTAATGTTCTGAGGACAAAGAAGCCCATTGAATTTGGAGATATTATGCCACCTAGTGTTTGAGTGAAATATCACGTGACTACTAATTATTAGGAAGTTTTTTCAATTTTAAATATCTTGCATACTCGTTTTTTAAGATAAATAATCTAGAAATAAATAGTTTTGCCTCATAGAGCTATATTGTTTGAAAATATTGTATTTTAATGAAATTGTATATATATGAAATTTAAATGATTGCAGACAGGTGTGATGATTATGTGTAATCAACATCCCTGTAAAAAGGGGAACTATGGAGCTAGGAGCTATACCTTTGATAAAGCTGCCCCTTGTGACAGCGAAACACGTCAGGACTGATATCTTGGACCATTAAAAGGACTTCATTTGGGACATCCAGAATATCGGACAGTGGACCTCTTAGCCTGGGACTTATCTCATGGTGTGCCATCCTGCTGGTTATCCACTTCTTCAATCCCTTCACTTTTTGCGTTGGAGTCTGTGCCATCTGAACCACCGCTAAGGGAACAATCCATCTTTAAGAGTGGTAAATATTGTGGAAAATTCCATCCCACTTAAAAGGCTAAACACCTTCCAGGTCCACCTACCACTGGATAACATTATTTAGTCCTCATATATCCTAATCTACCAGAGACTGGTTGTTATCTATTTCTATGAATAGCTCTATTTTTTATGTTTTAGTTGTTTTACTGAGAAATATTGAACAACATATATTTAAATAAATTTCTTTATATATCATCTACACCTGTCTGCTTATACCATTTATAGCGCTGTATACTTTTGTATATGAAACATAAATGAATTGTGTGAATGTATTTTACACACACTTTGTTTAATGCACAAAGTTATAAAAAATATTGGCTAAAATTACCTTCAGGTTGTGTGTTTAAGGTGTATATGAAACATAAATGCATTCTGTGCTTAGACTTAGGTCCCATCGCCATGATATCTCATTATGGTATGCAATTATTCCAAAATACGGAAAAATCCGATATCCAAAATACTTCTGGTCCCAAGCATTTTGGATAAGGGAGACTTCAACCTGTGTGTGTGTATATCTATCTATCTATCTATATATATATATATATATCTATATATATATATATATATATATGTATATACCATTCAATGTTCTGTGCACTGTGCCCCAGTACAATATGGCAATGTTTCATAGATGTGCCATGTGTTTGTGCCGTTGTTGGGTCGCTTAGTAATAAGTGAGCTTGAGGCAGCCTTTCCCCAATCAGGGCCGGTTCTACACCTTGTGGTGCCCAGTGCAAAAGTTTCCACTGGCGCCCCCCCAGTGGCAAAACATTTAGTGCACGTTAAAGGCGCACAGGATAAACATATGGGCGTGGCTTCACAGGGGAGGGGCGTGGTCACAGTTCTGCCCCCCGTAGTTGTGCCCCCTGTAGCTGTGCCCCCAGTAGATTTGCCTCAAGTAGTTGTACCCCCAGTTGATTTGCCCCCTATAACTATGCCCCCAGTAGCTGTGCCCCCAGTAGATTTGCCCCAGTAGTTGTGCTCCCTATAGCTATGCCCCCAGTAGATTTGCCTCAGTAGTTGTGCCCCCTTTTGCTGTGCCCCTTAGTAGCCGCTTACAAACACACACAAAAAAAACAATACTTTCCAGCCCCGCTCCTGCTTTCCGACCGCTGCTGCTGATGCTCCGTCTGGCCGCCTGTGGTTCCTCTCTATGGGAGAGACGTCTCCCATAACAGCGCCGCACAGACATTAGAAGTCAATAATGACCTCTAGTGTCTGATAGGTACGCCGGCTGCAGTGGATGCCCACACAGCCCACTGCGTCTGCTGCAGCCGGGGAGGGATGTGCAGGTAGGTGGCGGACACCTGCAAGGTGACTGCGCTGCACCCCGGGCGCAGTCACTGCTTGCCCACACCGAGAACCGCTCCTGTGCCCAATATTGGTGAAAATAGCTGTGCGGTGGTCAAAATTGAATGGAAATGACTGGAAATGAATGTTATTGAGGTTAATAATACTCTAGAAACAAAAAAGGTCAAACTTATGTGATTTTTAGCTGTTTTTGTCAATTTAAAAGAAAACATCAAAATCTAAATTTAAAGCCAGTCACGGCGGGTTAATAAATCCAACTCCAAACATGAAACCGGATGATGATTCAGAGCCAAATCCAAATCCAGGAAAAATGGTCCGGTGCAAATCTCTAATATATATATAATAAAACTGTAAGGGTTGTGCCTGTACATGGCATTTTTATTGGAGAAATATACTTCCTATGCCTGTTTATGACCTATGGAGACGAAAAAAAAACTATGGGGGTACTAACTGCACATGCTGATGCATCGCAGTGTGCACGTGCGTCAGACAGCAACAAAGGGCATTGCCAGTCTGCGATGGGATGGTGCAAAAAATCCGATTGCACAGCTGTTCGCAAGGTGATTGACAGGAGGAAGCAGTATGTGGGTGGTAACTGACTGTTTATTGGTAGAGTCCAGAAAAACACAGGCGTGCCCAAGCGTTTTCAGGGAGGGTGTGTAACGTCAGCTCCAGCCCCGATCAGCCTGTTGTGATCGCACTTGTAGGAGTAAGTCCTGGGCTGCGCAGAGACTGCACAAAGTGGATTTTAGCAGCCCGGCGTACACATAGGATTGCACACTTGCACACCGAATATGCACTTCCCCTGGTGGTGATGACTATATGAATGCAGGACAGCAAAGTTAGCAGCCCTGCGATCAGGTCTGAATCAACCCCTATGTTTATCTGTTCGTTCAGGCATCACGCAAAAACTACTAGATGAATTTGGATAAAATTTTAACTGTTGTTTATTTTAGTGACCTAGAAAGAAACTGAGGTATGTATTATCTCTATGTGACGTCAGAGAGAGGAGCAATACAGGAAAATCCAGACACTTGACATATGGCACACCCAATTTTGTGATCAATGTGTACAATATGTGTAGAATATAAAATATACATCACAATATTAGAAGGCACTAATGACTTTGTAAAATTAGTTCCACTGAGCTATAACAGGCACCCAAGCCAGCAAAGCCGCGGGTAAACATTAGTATAATATCTGTATATATATCTGAAAGCCCTCACTCACTAATTCTCTTACTTTCCGATATGTTAGAAAGACAAAATTTAACATAGGTATTCTTCAGGTGGGAAATGGGTAATATATGTAATTAGAATTTGAATAAACCTTCTCTAAGGGGATGAACATGGGGTTGACATAATGACATTATTACAGATGCGTGGCTTGCGTAATAACACTCAAACAGAAAATCAGATCAAAATTTGGATAGCACCCCCAGTGTGTAGAATTTCATACATTACAAAAATGGTCCTGTCACTTTTTACCATATCTGCTATGGGTGCTCCTCGGGTAACGCTAAAAACCATAGATTAATATTAACTACATTAACACGTCTGAAATTTACATCTCTATAGATTTGCCAAATTATTAACACTCATGTATATGTACAGCCATGAAAATCAGAAACTCCCATGCGAAGAACGGGTATATATATATATATATATATATATATATATATAACCCAAAGGCGGCATTCTAAATAAAGAAAACAATGGAGACAAGAAGTCCAGCAATGCTACATAACATTTATTTATTTATTTTACTTATTTATTTTGTCAAGGGCAATGAAGGCTCTGAAATGTTGCTAGACTTCTTGTCTCCATTGTTTTCTGTATTTGGAGTGCTGTCTTTGAGATGGCATCACAAATTACCTTGCTAGGAATCACTGAGCGTCGGTGTTGGATATACAGAAGTTTACTCAGATTTACTAAAACTGAGGAAAAGGAAAGTGGAGCTTAACTTACATGGTCTGACTCTATCTCAGTATTATAAAGAAAAGCTTATACCCAGGGGGTTTCGCATATGCAATCAGCCTACTATCGGGAGATCAAACTCTGAGTTCTGTAAAAAGTGGTGTCAGATCTTGAATGAGTGCTCATTTCAGTTAATGATCTTAGTTATTGAACAAGTTCATTTTGATATTCAGCTATTGGATAAGGCGATTGCAGTTTGTGAAAGTACTGGTTTGGATATACTCAGATCAGAAACTTCCATTGATTGGATGTCCAAGCTTGAGACTAGTGTAAATCTGTTTCATTCTGAGCTGTTGGCATTTAAAAAGAAGTATAAAACAGTTAAAGAGGATTATAATGATTCACGTGTGTATGGTTGTCTTTCTGCTGGTGAATTTAAGCCTGCTTGGAGAGGGGCAACAAGATTCAGGAGAAATAGGGCCAATAGAGACTTCTCTGAGACAGATACTCACACTTCAGCAAGTGACTCAGATCAATCACAAACTCACTCTTCTGCTTTTTTGGGAGGGAGATTCACCAGGAGCAGGTACAAAAATAGAAAAGGAAAAGATCAGGCAGGATGGGAGGGCAGAGACACTGAGAAAGGGAAAAACCCGAAAAAGGGTGGGACAAAATAGTCATTTTCAATCTTTCATCTTATACACGAGTACTTAGTACTTTATAAGGGACTCTCGTTCATTAGGAGCAATAGACAACGCCCATTCGACTTTGAGGTGGAGCTTTATAAATTCAACAGGTTGCTCAAACTTAAAGATTTTTCTGCTAAACAAGACAACCCTGAGGTCCCTCGAGCCAGATTTAAACCCAGAAGTTCCTTTGACCCTCCTGTAGTCAATCCATCCATAGAGACTTTTGTCAGATTGGTTGGACGGGATACATCTACATTTATAGAGAAGCAAAAAATGTCCTTTTCTAACTTGCCTAAAGAAGAAAATTTGGCAGTGAACTCCTTACATGACAACTCTATGATTATGATAAGGGGGTGGCATTGCTTTGTTGAATAGGAATGATTATGTGGGTGAGATTCATAGGCAACTCTCTGATGTAGATTGCTACAAAATGTTGACCTATGATCCTACATATATTTATAAGAAAGAGATAGACGCTGTGATTGGTCTGGGTCTCTCTAATGGATGGATAGATGAGCCCACTTCCTATTTTTTGACACAAACTCACCCACAGGTACCATTGATTTATGTGCTCCCTAAAGTGCATAAGACATTGATGCAACCCCCGTGGAGGCCCATCATTTCCTCTTGTGATTCTCTTTGCCAACCAATCTCTCAATATATTAATTTTTGGTTGCAACCAGTTGTGCAGAATATGGAATATTTTTTGAGAGATACCACTGATTTTCTCCTGAAGCTCAATGCATTCGGCACTTTACCAGAAGGTAGCCTATTAGTTACATTAGATATTATGAGTTTATATACTAACATAGGTCACGTTGATGGCCTGGACTCGGTATGAGCACTCATTTCCTCCAGTCCACACTATAACGGTCCCAAGGTTGAATTTTTGTTGCTTTTGATTGAGATTGTTTTACGTAAAAATTATTTTCTTTTTGAGAATTCTTTTTTTTTTTTTTACAGTTTAGAGGGGACAGTAATGGGGTCGAATATGGACCCATCGTATGCGAACCTCTTCATGCATATGTATGAAAAACAACATATTATGTCTCATTCTATTTTTTCTATTTTTATTTATTTCTACGTGCGCTACATTGATGACCTGTTTATGGTTTGGACTGGAGTGGTAGGTCATCTTATTGAGTTTGTGGATGGTCTCAGCACTTTGAATACCACCATTAGATTTACTCTCTCTTATAGTGAGACAACAGCTAATTTTCTGGATGTCAGTATTTTGAATACAGTGGGCTCTCTTTCTACATGGATTTTCCGTAAGCTTACTGACAAGAACACATTGCTTGTAGTGGATAGTTTTCACCCTACACCCTTGAAACACGGCTTACCATTATAGCAGCTGCTAAGAGTGGTGCATATTACCTCAGAGGCTGATGAATTGGTACCAGCTCTGACCGAGATGGGAGAACACTTTATTTCAAGAGGCTATGCAAGGCAAGAGATTGAAGAAGCCATGTTACAGTGCACAAATATCTACCACAGTGAAGCTCTTGTGAGCAAGGATCGAAGTGCGGACAATGATAGAATGGTGTTTACTTCTACATTCTCTATTGTATCCAGACATATAAAGGGACTTATTTTGAAACACTGGCATATACTGCAGTCCGATGAGACCAATGGTTGTTTTTGCCAAAATGTCCCCTTGTTCTGTTACAAGTGTAGCCGCAATATCAAGGATATCAAGTCTGATATTGGCCCTATCAAAAGTAACACCTGGCTCCAGTCGAGAAATGGTGCATTTAAATGTCATGGGTGTGTGAACTGCCAATTCTTGCTTATGGCAGACAAGTTTGAGGACCCTGTTAAGGGTAGAGTACATAATATCAGGTACTTCTATCTTGATTGTAACAGTCGCTGTGTGGTTTAAATTATAGTTTGCCCCTGCAAAAAGCTATATGTGGGCAAAACCATTAGGCTTCTAAAGGAATGGATAACGATGCATCGCTCATTAAAAAAAAGATTTAACTAAATTGGACTCTAATATGCCACCGGTGGCGAGACATTTTGCAGAGTGCATGCATAAACTAGCGGACTTTCATTGTATGCTGATCGACCATATTCCACCGCTTAGACGGGAGGGGGCGACCCTGGCAGATTGCTATTGCAAAGAGAATGCTTCTGGATTTACCAGTTCAATACTACGGCCCCGAAGGGTCTCAATGAGGGTCAATACCTAAATTTCTTTATATGAGAGAGGTATATTCTAATGGTGGTTACATCTCCTTCTCTATACATATTTAATGTTTTTTTGTGTGTATTCATGTGAATATCTATAGTGTTCCAATCTTGTATATATATTTGTTTGTTCGTTTGTCTTTCAAACAGTTGGATACCCCTGTGCTGTCTGCTGATGGACTCTATTTATTACAGTATAAGGCTTATTTGACTATTTGATCTGACCGTGGCAGTGGCGTCATACATGACAGCTTTGGTCATGTGAGCTGCCTGCTGTTATGGTAACACAATGCCACTTCCTGCCAACTGTGCTGTGGTCTGCTTCAGCCGGCCGCCGTGACCGGAAGTTGTTCTCGGTCACATGTAGATTGGTGGTTGGCTTGGCTGACTACACATGGATGGCAAGGTTGTCTATGCGCTCAGGTGACCGGATGTTGTTCCCAGCGCTTACAGACACTATTGGTGGATGCCGTTGGC
The DNA here is from genome assembly GCF_028390025.1 of Pseudophryne corroboree. Taxonomy (NCBI): domain Eukaryota; kingdom Metazoa; phylum Chordata; class Amphibia; order Anura; family Myobatrachidae; genus Pseudophryne; species Pseudophryne corroboree. The sequence continues at coordinate 144,343,776 of NC_086452.1, forward strand.
TCCATAGCAATGAGGGCTACTTCCGGCCCGTGGCGGTGGGTGAGATTTGAAAGTTACACAGGTGAGTCTTTTCTGCGATCAGCATATGGGGTATTTAAATGCTCCGATTGGGATGTGTCAATAGCTCATGATTAAGGTGTCAGGAGCACACCGAAATGGCTATTGAGCCAGATGCACCTGCAAGATGACCGACTTGTCTCTCACGTTCTGACTACATGGATAAGTATTTACATATCATTATGCCTCCCATGCTTTTTGTCATCAATTGGTCTCCTGCTCATTATGCACTTTATGAAAACTTTTGTTTGTTTTTTACAATATGGTAAAATCATGAATTATTAAAACGGAAGTTGCTGGCTGTGATTTTTTTCATGTTTTTATGCCTTTATATAGCCCTGCAATATACAAATCTTACAGCTTGAAAGTACGTGCGGCCGGTCTCGTGCTTATATATATATATATATATATATATATATATATATATATATATATATATATATACACACACACATACATACATACATTTCAGCACTCACAGGTCTTATTATAAAGAAACAATCCGAAGACACTCCGGTCTGTTTAATGCTTCGGTCCTGTTGATGTTGACCTTTATCAAGAACACAATCTTGATAAAGGTCAATAGTAGTCTTATACTATACTCCATATTGTAAATTAATTGAATATTACAGTTAATCAAACAAAGTTTGTGTGATCATGTAAAAGTATGAACGTGTATGCTAAGAACTTTTATATCGGGCAAGCAATATGATGGGACTGCTCATAATGTTATTTTGCTCATTATTCCATATAATACATGTTCTCCCATAAAACATTTAAGTTATCAAAACAAAACTCACAGTTCAATAAATGATGCACTACAATTTCCCTTTAAAAGCATACCTTAGCGCAGTCATTTCTTTTCTTGTCCTAATGGAAATTGTGCAAATATCCCATAGGTCAACAGCAATAATTATATTTACAGGAGTTTATCTGCATATTAAGATCACTTATCATAAACAACTATGATGGATCACCAGAGACATTTGTGTTCAAGTCATTCATTAGAGTGCAAAAACGATACATAAAATGTATAGCAGTACTACTATATTTAAAAGTTATTGAAAGGTATAACATTATCTTGAAAATGTAATAAATTTGTATTTTAAAGTTGAGTTTTCCTTTAAAAAACAAACAAAAAGGAAATGTAAACAAGTGACATAGGATTAATAATACTGTTAAATACTGTATATTAAATAGCAAACACATAGACATCTGCAAGGCAGACCAGGGAGTATTCCTAACAGCCAGTAATAAGCGGTTCTGGTTATTGAAGAGTGCACGAAAATGAAAGGAGAGGCAAAAAATAAATAAAAAAATGTGATACTAAAAGGGGTAATTAAAACACTAGTTTGCATGCATATACAGAGGAAAAACAAAACAACTAAACATCTTACATAATGAATTGTGCTGTAAAGCACAGCACAGCAGGAAGGTAAATTAACTCTGCTATGATGGAAGAAAATGAGACAGAGACGTCAAATAAAAATCCCTGTAAATTTCACATCTAAATATATTTACTAAAGCACAAACTCCCAGTATGAAAACGCAGTTTGGATGATTAATCCTACCACTGGTACTTGATACACATGATTGATTGTAGTTCTGAATGTAAGCATTACAATTCAGAAATACAATGGAACCAAAACAGACATTACAGCAAAAGTCCAGGGTTTTGGGGTTTTTTTATCCTCAGATTAAAATGTAAAATTGGCCCAAGCGCTCTGTTTAAATATAACAATAATAATTGTTGGCTGACTGCTATTAATACATTGAGTGGTTTATAGTACAGATGTGCAATTTGGTTCTCCAGAAATTCAAATCCACCTGAATTTTATGGTTCTGAACTAAACCAAAGCCCTCACTTGCTCTTGAGGAAACTGGATACTACCAGTGAAATGTGTTGAGCTTATTTGCCACTGTGCCTTGTGATATGGACATCTTCTGAACCGCTTGCTGGTGATATTTGGACACCTGTTTTGCTCTGGAACTTTCACTGCAGCAGTATTGGCCTTGTCACCACTTCAGCAAAAGAAAGGATCACTACCAGATGACACCCACGTGGACTGCATTTCTTTCCCGGCTTGGAATACTTTGGGGTTCAGATTAGAACCAAGTCCCAACTTGGGTCTTTCCACCAAGTTTGAATCTTGGATCTCAGAAATGGATCTTGCTGTTTTTGGATTGCATTAAAGTCCCTCCCTTGTGATTTTAGGTGAAATTTCACACAGGAGTGTGTATGGAGAGGGTGTGGACTGTAGTTCATGCTGCAGTACTACATACTAACATCCAAGTTACATGATTTTAGCTTTATCAATTTTTATAGAAACCCATATTGAAAAAAACAAAAACACTTAAGAGTTGTTTTAGAGATGTGCACTTGAAATTTTTCGGGTTTTGTGTTTTGGTTTTTGGTTCGGTTCCGCGGCCGTGTTTTGGGTTCGAACGCGTTTTGGCAAAACCTCACCGAATTTTTTTTGTCGGATTCGGGTGTGTTTTGGATTCGGGTGTTTTTTTCAAAAAACCCTAAAAAACCGCTTAAATCATAGAATTTGGGGGTCATTTTGATCCCAAAGTATTATTAACCTCAAAAACCATAATTTCCACTCATTTTCAGTCTATTCTGAACACCTCACACCTCACAATATTATTTTTAGTCCTAAAATTTGCACCGAGGTCGCTGGATGACTAAGCTAAGCGACCCAAGTGGCCGACACAAACACCTGGCCCATCTAGGAGTGGCACTGCAGTGTCACGCAGGATGGCCCTTCCAAAAAACACTCCCCAAACAGCACATGACGCAAAGAAAAAAAGAGGTGCAATGAGGTAGCTGTGTGAGTAAGATAAGCGACCTTAGTGGCCGACACAAACACCTGGCCCATCTAGGAGTGGCACTGCAGTGTCACGCAGGATGGCCCTTCCAAAAAACACTCCCCAAACAGCACATGACGCAAAGAAAAAAAGAGGCGCAATGAGGTAGCTGTGTGACTAAGCTCAACGACCCAAGTGGCCGACACAAACACCTGGCCCATCTAGGAGTGGCACTGCAGCGTGACGCAGGATGGCCCTTCAAAAAAATACTCCCCAAACAGCACATGACGCAAAGAAAAATGAAAGAAAAAAGAGGTGCAAGATGGAATTGTCCTTGGGCCCTCCCACCCACCGGGCCCTCCCACCCACCCTTATGTTGTATAAACAGGACATGCACACTTTAACCAACCCATCATTTCAGTGACAGGGTCTGTCACACGACTGTGACTGAAATGACAGGTTGGTTTGGACCCCCACCAAAAAAGAAGCAATTAATCTCTCCTTGCACAAACTGGCTCTACAGAGGCAAGATGTCCACCTCATCATCATCCTCCGATATATCACCGTGTACATCCTCCTCCTCACAGATTATTAATTCGTCCCCACTGGAATCCACCATCTCAGCTCCCTGTGTACTTCTTTGTGGAGGCAATTGCTGCTGGTCAATGTCTCCATGGAGGAATTGATTATAATTCATTTTAATGAACATCATCTTCTCCACATTTTCTGGATGTAACCTCGTACGCCGATTGCTGACAAGGTGAGCGGCGGCACTAAACACTCTTTCGAAGTACACACTTGTGGGAGGGCAACTTAGGTAGAATAAAGCCAGTTTGTGCAAGGGCCTCCAAATTGCCTCTTTTTCCTGCCAGTATAAGTACGGACTGTCTGACGTGCCTACTTGGATGCGGTCACTCATATAATCCTCCACCATTCTTTCAATGGGGAGAGAATCATATGCAGTGACAGTAGACGACATGTCCGTAATCGTTGTCAGGTCCTTCAGTCCGGACCAGATGTCAGCATCAGCAGTCGCTCCAGACTGCCCTGCATCACCGCCAGCGGGTGGGCTCGGAATTCTGAGCCTTTTCCTCGCACCTCCAGTTGCGGGAGAATGTGAAGGAGGAGATGTTGACAGGTCGCGTTCCGCTTGACTTGACAATTTTGTCACCAGCAGTTCTTTGAACCCCAGCTGACTTGTGTCTGCCGGAAAGAGAGATCCAAGGTAGGTTTTAAATCTAGGATCGAGCACGGTGGCCAAAATGTAGTGCTCTGATTTCAACAGATTGACCACACGTGAATCCTTGTTAAGCGAATTAAGGGCTCCATCCACAAGTCCCACATGCCTAGCGGAATCGCTCTGTGTTAGCTCCTCCTTCATTGTCTCCAGCTACTTCTGCAAAAGCCTGATGAGGGGAATGACCTGACTCAGGCTGGCAGTGTCTGAACTGACTTCACGTGTGGCAAGTTCAAAAGGTTGCAGAACCTTGCACAACGTTGAAATCATTCTCCACTGCGCTTGAGACAGGTGCATTCCACCTCCTATATCGTGCTCAGTTGTATAGGCTTGAATGGCCTTTTGCTGCTCCTCCAACCTCTGAAGCATATAGAGGGTTGAATTCCACCTCGTTACCACTTCTTGCTTCAGATGATGGCAGGGCAGGTTCAGGCGTTTTTGGTGGTGCTCCAGTCTTCTGTACGTGGTGCCTGTACGCCGAAAGTGTCCCGCAATTCTTCTGGCCACCGACAGCATCTCTTGCACGCCCCTCTCGTTTTTTAAATAATTCTGCACCACCAAATTCAAGGTATGTGCAAAACATGGGACGTGCTGGAATTTGCCCATATTTAATGCACACACAATATTGCTGGCGTTGTCCGATGCCACAAATCCACAGGAGAGTCCAATTGGGGTAAGCCATTCTGCGATGATCTTCCTCAGTTGCCGTAAGAGGTTTTTAGCTGTGTGCGTATTCTGGAAAGCGGTGATACAAAGCGTAGCCTGCCTAGGAAAGAGTTGGCGTTTGCGAGATGCTGCTACTGGTGCCGCCGCTGCTGTTCTTGCTGCGGGAGGTAATACATCTACCCAGTGGGCTGTCACAGTCATATAGTCCTGAGCCTTCCCTGCTCCACTTGTCCACATGTCCGTGGTTAAGTGGACATTGGGTACAACTGCATTTTTTAGGACACTGGTGAGTCTTTTTCTGAGATCTGTGTACATTTTCGGTATCGCCTGCCTAGAGAAATGGAACCTAGATGGTATTTGGTACCGGGGACACAGTACCTCCAACAAGTCTCTAGTTGCCTCTGCAGTAATGATGGATACCGGAACCACGTTTCTCACCGCCCAGGATGCCAAGGCCTCAGTTATCCGCTTTGCAGCAGGATGACTGCTGTGATATTTCATCTTCCTCGCAAAGGACTGTTGGACAGTCAATTGCTTGGTGGAAGTAGTAAAAGTGGTCTTACGAGTACGACTTCCCCTCTGGGATGACCATCGACTCCCAGCAGCAAAAACAGCAGCGCCAGCAGCAGTAGGCGTTACACGCAAGGATGCATCGGAGGAATCCCAGGCAGGAGAGGACTCGTCATAATTGCCAGTGACATGGCCTGCAGGACTATTGGCATTCCTGGGGAAGGAGGAAATTGACACTGAGGGAGTTGGTGGGGTGGTTTGCGTGAGCTTGGTTACAAGAGGAAGGGATTTACTGGTCAGTGGACTGCTTCCGCTGTCGCCCAAAGTTTTTGAACTTGTCACTGACTTATGATGAATGCGCTGCAGGTGACGTATAAGGGAGGATGTTCCGAGGTGGTTAACGTCCTTACCCCTACTTATTACAGCTTGACAAAGGCAACACACGGCTTGACAAATGTTGTCCGCATTTCTGTTGAAATACTTCCACACCGAAGAGCTGATTTCTTTGGTATTTTCACCAGGCATGTCAATGGCCCTATTCCTCCCACGGACAACAGGTGTCTCCCCGGGTGCCTGACTTAAACAAACCACCTCACCATCAGAATCCTCCTGGTCAATTTCCTCCCCAGCGCCAGCAACACCCATATCCTCCTCATCCTGGTGTACTTCAACACTGACATCTTCAATCTGACTATCAGGAACTGGACTGCGGGTGCTCCTTCCAGCACTTGCAGGGGGCGTGCAAATGGTGGAAGGCGCATGCTCTTCACGTCCAGTGTTGGGAAGGTCAGGCATCGCAAACGACACAATTGGACTCTCCTTGTGGATTTGTGATTTCGAAGAACGCACAGTTCTTTGCTGTGCTTTTGCCAGCTTGAGTCTTTTCATTTTTCTAGCGAGAGGCTGAGTGCTTCCATCCTCATGTGAAGCTGAACCACTAGCCATGAACATAGGCCAGGGCCTCAGCCATTCCTTGCCACTCCTTGTGGTAAATGGCATATTGGCAAGTTTACGCTTCTCCTCCGACAATTTTATTTTAGATTTTTGAGTCCTTTTTTTTACTGATATTTGGTGTTTTGGATTTTACATGCTCTGTACTATGACATTGGGCATTGGCCTTGGCAGACGACGTTGATGGAATTTCATCGTCTCGGCCATGACTAGTGGCAGCAGCTTCAGCACGAGGTGGAAGTGGATCTTGATCTTTCCCTATTTTTGGAACCTCAACATTTTTGTTCTCCATTTTTTAATAGGCACAACTAAAAGGCACCTCAGGTAAACAATGGAGATGGATGGATACTAGTATACTTATGGATGACGAGCGACTGCCGACACAGAGGTAGCTACAGCCGTGGACTACCATACTGTGTCTGCTGCTAATATAGACTGGATGATAATGAGATAAAATTAAAAAATATATATATATCACACTAGTACTGCAGCCGGACAGGTATATATTATGTAATGACGGACCTGCTGGACACTGTCTGTCAGCACTGCAGACTCCTAAAGTAAGCTACTAGTATCAAGAAGATAGAAAAAAAAAACCCACGGGTAGGTGGTATTCAATTATGGATGGACGAGCGACTGCCGACACAGAGGTAGCTACAGCCGTGGACTACCGTACTGTGTCTGCTGCTAATATAGACTGGATGATAATGAGATAAAATTAAAATATATATATATATCACACTAGTACTGCAGCCGGACAGGTATATATTATGTAATGACGGACCTGCTGGACACTGTCTGTCAGCACTGCAGACTCCTAAAGTAAGCTACTGGTATCAAGAAGATAGAAAAAAAAAAACCACGGGTAGGTGGTATACAATTATGGATGGACGAGCGACTGCCGACACAGAGGTAGCTACAGCCGTGGACTACCGTACTGTGTCTGCTGCTAATATAGACTGGATGATAATGAGATAAAATTAAAATATATATATCACACTAGTACTGCAGCCGGACAGGTATATATTATGTAATGACGGACCTGCTGGACACTGTCTGCAGAATGCGTTTATAAAAACACCACACGACGAGTGTTTAACTTTTTCAGGCAGACAATCACAATATACTGGTGGTCAGCAGACAATCACAATATACTGGTGGTCAGTGGTCACTGGTCAGTCACACTGGCAGTGGCACTCTGGCAGCAAAAGTGTGCACTGTACTTAAAATATGTACTCCTGCTATAACTGCTCCCCAGTCTCCCCCACAATTAAGCTGTGTGAGCAGTGAGCACTCAGCACAGTCAGATAATGATATACAGTATTACATATGATGCAGCACACTGGGCTGAGCACAGATATGGTATGTGACTGTGTCACACTGTGTATCGTTTTTTTTTCAGGCAGAGAACGGATTAATTAAACTGGTGGTGGTCACTGGTCACTGGTCACACTATCAGCAAGTAGTACTCCGTCCTAAGCAGACAATCACAATATACTGGTGGTCAGTGTGGACACTGGTCAGTCACACTGGCAGTGTGGCACTCTGGCAGCAAAAGTGTGCACTGTACTTAAAATATATTATTTATGTACTCCTGCTCTAACTGCTCCCCAGTCTCCCCCACAATTAAGCTGTGTGAGCAGTGAGCACTCAGCACAGTCAGATATACAGTATTACATATGATGATGCAGCACACTGAGGCTGAGCACAGATATGGTATGTGACTGTGTCACACTGTGTATCGTTTTTTTTCAGGCAGAGAACGGATTAATTAAACTGGTGGTCAATGGTCACTGGTCACACTATCAGCAAGTAGTAGTACTCCAGTCCTAATATGCTCCCCAAAATTAGTAAATAGTGTCTCTAACTCTCTACTCTCTTCTCTATAAACGGAGAGGACGCCAGCCACGTCCTCTCCCTATCAATCTCAATGCACGTGTGAAAATGGCGGCGACGCGCGGCTCCTTATATAGAATCCGAGTCTCGCGATAGAATCCGAGCCTCGCGAGAATCCGACAGCGGGATGATGACGTTCGGGCGCGCTCGGGTTAGCCGAGCAAGGCGGGAAGATCCGAGTCTGCCTCGGATCCGTGTAAAAAGGCTGAAGTTCGGGGGGGTTCGGATTCCGAGAAACCGAACCCGCTCATCACTAAGTTGTTTTACCAAAAGCAAAACACTAGAGATGTGTGCAAACCCTTGTGTTCTGGTTCTGAATCATCATCATATTTTAGCTTTGGCAAAACCGCCCTGAAGTGTTTTGGTTTTGTATATGTATTCCTTTAAAGTTGATATAAACTAGAGATGTGGTTTGGGTCTCCAGAAATGTAAATCCACCTGAATTTTGTGGATCTGAACTGAGCAAAAACCAGGTCCGAATCACCTGAGAAGATCTGATCTGAAAAGAGTCCCAGTTCGGATCTTTCTGCTGTTCGTAAATTGGATTTTTGAATCCAAATTTCAGGTTTTGATAGCAAAAATGACATTATTTTAGCTGTATTATCAATTTGATCTATTTTTATCAATGATTATCGTTTTCTATCAATTTTAAACTGAGCTGAAATTCAAATCCGTACCAAAACAATTGAGGGTGGTTTTGCAAAACCAAAAACACAAGGATGAAATTAGAACCAAAACAAAAAATACAGGTATCCACGCACATCTCTAATAAAAACAGATAAGATCTCTAATAAAAACAGCTAAGATCATGTAATTTGGACCCGTTTTTGTTTTGGTCCTAATTCATCAACGTATTTTGGTTTTGTCAAAACCACCCTCAAATGTTTTGGTTTGGATTCAGTTTTTGGTTTGATTGAAAATCAAAATAAATAAATAAATATTGATAATCTTAAAATTTTTTTAAAAAAAACTGCTAAAATCATGTAATTTTTGCAATTCAAAACTTGAAATTCAGATTTAAATTATGAATTCTAAATTGCAGGAAGATCTGATCCAGGACTCTGGATTGGATCTCCTCAGGAATCCAGACTGGGTTTTGGTTCAGTTCGGAACCATCAAATTCAGGTAGATTTGTATTTCTGGAAAATCAATCCACACATCTGTTAATTAACATCAATAAAATATATTCTTCAGTCATTTCCAGTGTGAAATGGCTCCTGACAACACGTGCAAAACTTTGTTAATAGGTCCAAGATCAGAACTTGATGGGATAAGCCGAGCTGGTACCCGGTTCATCTCAACATGCCTGGACACATTTTAACTCGAAACCCTACAGTTCAGGTGAGTTAAATATTCAGCTGAATTGAACAGCTTTTCTCTAAAAAAAACCAAAAACGATGATTTAGAACCAAAACATGGGGACTACGCACATCTCTAGAGTTTACAGAACATTCAAGTACAGGAAACAAAAAACACACAGAAACCACGTTATAAATCAACTTCCTATCAACTATACTACTACACAACTTATGAGAGTGAATTGGTAACGCAATAACTACAATGCTAAAGTGAATTATCCTGGATAAGATGTATTTATAGAAAGCTGGCAGAATAATCTAGTTGACATTTGTAAATTTATAATCTAGATGTACGTAGACCCTGTGGAAGTAAGGGTGTGACTCTTCAGGCCAAGAAAGTGCCAATTAGTAGTAAAACTGAATGCACTACAGCCTTTACTGTCAGATATCTCATGACACAAGTCAAAACAATAGCTAAATTAAGTGTATATACGTATTATATTTACGTATATTGTCAGACAATTTGAAGATTTCTAATGTAAAATGTATATGTTAACTCAGAAGAAAATGTAATTAAATTATATAGTATATATATATATATATATATATATATATATATATATATATAAATTGAATTTTTGTTACCGATACTGCGCTCTTTACTATATTCTTAATACTATTTATAAAATAATAGGCATATATAGGTTAGGCTCCTAGATGCCCTGGAGATGGTCGTCTGCCAGAACTGGACCCTGAAGAATGCAAATAGAATAAGTGTATCTACAGGGGTGCCTATACTGGGTATAGCTCTTGCTACTGACTGATTTTCCTTAATATAAAACCATTCTTAATACCACCAAATAACCATTCATTAACTTTATTTAGAACATATATCTTAAAGGCACTCACACTTAAAAAATTCAAACTTTCCACTTCACATAATACATTGATACATTGCTTTCTTTAGTTGTCAATGTGTGCCTTATTTTGGCTAAAAGTTTCTGCTGGCTTCGGATATACCAACATACATATCACCCAATGCATTTCATCAATAGTGACTTCATCAGGGGTGTCTTAAAAGAGAACAAAATATAAATTGTCACAATACAGACTCATTTCATAGATCACTTGTCAGGATCCGGGTAACTGGATGCCATTATCTACCTTTCAGGTGTCTCCTGAGGCTGGCTCAGAGTTCCAGGGCCGGGTCTCAGTCGTGTTGCTGACATCCTCTCTCCACATCTCCTCCCTGTCATTCCGCAGGCGCTGTCACAGTGGTCTCATAAAGTTAAGAATGGCATCTCCAGCCCTCTGCGGCCTCCGCTGCCATCCATGTGGTTCAAGTGTACAAATAAGTCTGCATGGTGTCTCCTGCTCGTTGCGGCCTCTGCTGCCATCTCTGTGGTTCAAGTGTGCAAGTTGGTGTCTCCTGCCCTCCACGCCTCCGCAGCCATTATGGTGATTCCTCACATGGTTTCACAAACTGACTTTCCCTCCAAATGCTAGTATGGGCGCAGCCATGTTGGTTTCAGTCACATGACATTACTTCCACCAATTCGCTGTGCTGCGGGACTCTGCTTAATTGATCAGCCAATGCCTGCTCCTCTGCAGGTATAAATATCCTTTTCCTGAACCAGGAAATCGTCAGTGCTTTGGTTGTCAAACCCAGGGATACCAGTCTCCCTGCTTTGTGGTGGTTTGCTTACTCAGGTATTCCAGCTCCTGTCTTCAACTCCACTAGAGACCCGCACCAGTTTACCACCCAGCGGTGCAGCCTGACTCTGCAGTGTTCTCACATTGCTTCCTGCAACTGGGAGTGTCTAACAACGGCTTCCAGCATCCAGCTTCCAGCGGTGTTCTGTTTCCAGATACCATCGGTGCTCCGCCATCGAATACCAGATACTATCGGTGCTCTGCCATCAAATACCAGATACCATTGGTGCTACACCATCGAATACCAGATACCATCGGTGCTCTGCCATCGAATACCAGATAACATTGGTGCTCCGCCATCGAATACCAGATACCATCGGTGCTCTGCCATAAAATACCAGATATCATTGGTGCTGCGCCACCGACCTTCTAAATACCAGCGATCTCCAGCATCACCAGTGTCATTTGTTATCCTCCAGCTACATTGGTGCATCAAGCTCTCCACACAGTTCATCGTGCGGTCCGGTTCCATCCGGCCTACCCAGCAGCACTTGTATTCAAACCAATAAAACCAGCTTCCAGAGAACACCTGCTGGTCAGTTCCTGTCGCTATTCTAGTACTCAGCATATGGGTGCTGGTTAACGACATACCATCTCCTGGTCTGCCAAGACCATTTCCAATATTACCGCACCCAGAGGCATCTCCATCACTGCTGCATTTAACAGGAACTGTGTATTGTCATTTCGTTTACCATATCTGATACTGCTGCCAATGTACCATCTGAACTGTGCTTGAATAAAACCCGTTAACCATATTCCAGTTGTCGTGGTCGCACCTTTGGGCTTGGGTACTGCATGTCTAAAAGTCCCATACTACCTCCTAAGTTTAACTACACCTCAGCCCCTACAACTGAGGCTTCCTCCAGTCAGCACCAGCCCTCAGTTGTGACATCACTCAATTAACAAGTAGCTGAAAAACTTTACATAAATAACTGTATCGCAGGATACTTGGTTCACAAATTTTAGAATACCATATGAAGCTGTTTTTAAAACATCTATATATCATTCAAGGTTTGACTTCTCATTTACATAGATTTGAAGTTTAGAAATGATTGCAATTCGGATTCATATGCAGTTTTTATAATGTAAGGAACAAAAATGGAACAAAAATGGAAAGAAGAATGAAAAAGAGGATGAGAAAAACAAAGAAAACAGTATACAGATGGAGCCTCCGTTATCTTTGCTCCATGTGTGACTAGGCACGCCCACCTGGGTGCACCTAGTCATTGTGAGTGTATCCATCTGGATTTGTGCTCGCCCCATTCACTTAAATGGAGAGCGTCTTCATCCGTGCTCCCGGACAGAGACGCTCTGAATGGGAGCGTCTCTGTGCACTCCCAGCATGACTAGGTGGACAGATCGCCTAGTCACACCGGGAGTGCACACCTGCGACTAGGCAGGCTGTACAAGCATTTGAACTGGCTGCATACTGCCATACATTCAGACTGTTAAGACGATTTCCAACAACGTTATTGCTAATTTGGACATTAATAAATGAAATACAATAGACTTTTGTACATCCATAAGGAAATTCCTGTTTCCTACGGAGGGATTAGATGTTATGCTAATTTTTACTTCATCATACGGATACTTTCTACATGGTGGTGCATAACATATAGGAGGAGCCTTAAATAGGTCCACATTATTAGCAATAATTACATCACAATATTATTGATACAGAATCATACATTGGTAGTAATCAATAGTACATTGCCAATAGCTGATAGTGTAGTGACCAATGGTGGGACCTTTTCAGAGGTAAAGACACTTACTTAACTTTAGATTCCAACATACTCTGCTGGTTAATCTGATGGTTATGGTTTAATTGAGCCAAAAGAAGGACAAACGGTTGTTCCTGTCCGTCAAATAAGGTCCATTGGTGAGTATATCAAACTTATTATTTTACTGATCTTATTAATAAATGGTAGTCATTTACTTACTTATAAAAACTTCATTGGCCTTTAACATTCTGGGGGCAGGGCTTTCCTTAGTATGTTTCTCAAGAGAACACCACTAGTAAATCTATCAATTGGACATAAATTCTTTCAAATTTGTCACTAACCTTAATTAGTACAACCGTAATTAATATTACTGTACATTTAATAAACTTACTGATTATAACATTGAAAATGATCTTTTGTGCATGTATGTGACTTCCGGAGGGTTAATCCAGATGAAGACCTATTAATCAACTAAATCTTAATTTAGTGCATCTTAACTTATTACCTTATATAGTGTCATAAGAGGAACTGTAATAGAATATTAATAATACTTTTGTTTATGAAACGATGTACATTTTTTCAATATGCAAGTGCAAAATTTCCTTTCCTAAGACCTATTTAGAATAATTCAATTATTACTAGTGCCCAAGTGTGTATAAAATACAGTATGTGAAAAGTAATTATGGTGCCTTAACTAACCTTATGGTAGAAGACTTTCTCCTGTCCTTCTGCTCCAAAAGTCCTTTAGACAATGAATGCCAGGACTCAAGGCTGCTCTATTTAAACCCCCATCTCTTAGATGTCACTTCCTGTCTATCTTTAACTATAGTGTTAACTATTTAAGCTTAAAACTGCTTCATTTCGTTGATATATAGACCTCAAACATCTTTTTGTGTATGGCTCAAGTTCTATTTTTCAACTCCCTTATATTGGTGGTCCTGTGTGGTTAACTAATTCCTGAGAACGGGTTTAAAAACCTGTTTGCGTTCCACCTGTGGCTAAATGCCACATCTTTAATGCGTTCCACGCCTCTTTATGGATGTTTAGCAATCCAGAGTTTTATACAAACCCTGGTGGTCTACAGACGCTTGCGTGCTCTGCCATTATTAGCGCTGCTCGCATACTTTGTATATATAAACACAGTACCTTAATTTTAAACTCCCTTATATTGGTGGTTCAGTGTGGTTAAATCACGTGTTTAAAACCTCCTTTGAGTACCACTCGCGGCTAAAGTGTCACTTCCTTAATGCGTTCCACGCCTCTTTATGGACACTTATCAATCCAGAATCTGGGGGACAAAATACTGTGTACGATCCCTGGTGGTCCAGTGGCGCTTGTACGCTCTGTTATTACCAACGCTGCTCACGTACTTTGTGTATATAAAGACAATCTGTGATTCACACATTCACTAATCTCCTACCAGTAACGGTTCACATACCGCTTCCTGATGCGTTCCAAGGGGTGGTCTGCATTCTAACCTCACACATGCGCTGTCTCATTGTATTATCTTTGCTCTGAATAGCCTTTCACTGTGGTTCATATGTTAATGTACTGTATACAACATATTACAATATCTTTGCTACGGTAGCTTTTTAATTAATATATACACCATATTTAAATGATAATTATGACCATAACCTAGAATATGGAATAAATCCGGTATAGATGACCTTTCATTGCGGTTCATTATAATTAGTGTATCCATGGTCATGGGTATTAACACATATCGATCCCATAATTGATCACCACACTATCAATCACAACCATAAACTTATATTATCTTAACATTTCATATAGATTGGTTACACATGGAAAGTTTTCTTGTAGCGGGGTTACTCTCACAAATGTATCACATTACTAAATAGGGATGGTGTCGCTCAAACGTATTACTGTTTTTTTGCTTATTTTAACCTTATTCAAAGGTGGAGATATTTGAAGTAATGGTTATTAAGGGTGTATTAAATTTAAATTAAAGTTGGTTGTTATAATAAAACATAAATGTGAGGTCAAAGCTTCAAATGAAACTAACTATATTGATCCCTTTGTTGAGACCTCTAGATGTAAGGGAGTCTAGTGTAAAAATCCAATAGGATTCCCTTGTGGATAATTGTAGATCTATGCTGCCTCTCCTAGGGTCCTACTTAACGTGCTCCAGTATAGTAAATTTCAGCTTGCTGGTGTCTGAGTTGTGCACTTCCAAAAAATGACTTGGAAGACTATGCGTTAATAGTTTATTCTTAATATTCCTTAAGTGTTCAAGGATACGTAATTAAATGACTCTTTCCTATGTAAATTAAGCCGCATCCACAAGTTATTTTATAAATGACAAAGGTGAAATTACAATTAAGACGTTCTTTCAATTTGTGGAGTTTTTCTGTTTCCAAAGCTTTAATTACTGGATTTTTTTCCATATGTTTGCAACATTTACATTTGTTGCATGGATAACAGCCTGATTTTGTGTTTAGAAATGTATTTTCTTCCTTTTTTGGTATTTCTTTGATATTCTGGAGCATACTTGGTGCTAAGATACTCTTCAAATTCGATATTTGAAGCTTTACAATATACTACAAAAGGTTCTTTGGAAGATGTGGGCCTAACACCGGGTTCTTCAACAATATCTCCCAATGCTTGTTGAGAATTATTTTAATTTTTCCATTCTCTTTATTGTATTGCGTAACAAAGGGATTACTTTTAGTTTGTTCCATCATAGTTTTAGGCTGTGGTGGTCAGAGTGAGGTTCTACAGTATTTCTTTCAAAAGCCCTATTCTATCCTGTTCTATTTTTGTGGTTTCATATCCTCTTGCTATGAATTTTTCTACCAAGAGTTTTAATTGAGCTCTACAATCCTCATCTCTACTACAGTTCTTCCTTATTCTTAGAAACTGTGCATATGGCACGTTTGATTCTCCAGCTGGGCAGATGACAGCTTTCTGCTGGGATGTAGCTATTTGCATCAGTTTCTTTAAAATATGTAGTAGTTCTAATTGCACCAGAAGGTAAACTCTCCAATTTCAAGTCTAGGTAATCGATTATTCTTAATATATATATATATAAAAATATATCCAATATATGTGGACCGGTACTCCACTAAATAATGAACTTGCTGCTCCGGTGCCTCCAATGTCAGGTATCTTGTAGACAATCAAGAAAAAACTGCGGCACTCGGAGACTTAAAGCAAAAAACGGTGTATTAAATATAAACCATGAACTCCAACATTTCGGGGCCGGCACGCCCCTTCGTCAAGGATATACAGCAATAAAGAAACAAGTGAACCCACTTACCTAAATACCCCGCTTGTTCACTTGGCGGGCTTCTCCGGGGTATTTAGGTAAGTGGGTTCACTTGTTTCTTTATTGCTGTATATCCTTGACGAAGGGGCGTGACGGCCCCGAAACGTTGGAGTTCATGTGTTATATTTAAGACACCGTTTTTTTGCTTTAAGTCTCCGAGTGCCGCAGTTTTTTCTTGATTGTATATATATATATATATAAATCATGACAGACAATACCCAAGATGCGCTAAGAAAGCCTAGCTGACCAAACATTTGGTGCTACAATTAACATATTCCAATTGAGTCCTTTAATGGATAAAGCAGCTATCCCCAGGTAGTGTCCTATTGCAAGTAGGGCTAGAGTAAAATTCTGTAATTATGTGTATTGGGGAGTGTTCAGTGTGACATAGATGCTTTAAAAGTTTGATAACCAATTCATAACAATCAAATCTTATTCTCAGGAGTAAACCATGGATGAATTCTCAAAGTTCTCTAAAATGAGACCCTCATACCAGAGTACACCTAATATAATACAGAAATCAATTAATTCCAATATTAGAATCAAATAATGGAAATAATTGAGAATTTTGAGAATTTACCAGCAGTGGACAGGGTGTTCATGGCTGTCAACACTGTAAACCATATCATAACTTTAGGCCTGACTCCGACTCTCAAGACGATGGCTTGAGAACCAGTGACTCTGATCTGAATGAGGATTTTGTCAGTCATAACATCAATTGTCCTTTAGGCATGCAAACTTGCATGCAGGCAAAAGAACTAAGAGGAGGTTCACCCGTTGGGGGGGGGCAAGGATGAGAATGGGGGGCAGACAACCACTTCAGAAGAGAAAGTAATTAATTTTTCCTCACGAACTTTGACTAGTGTTTGTACTCACTTGTCACTTTAATTAATTTGATTGGGGGGGGTTGAAAAATATTGTATTAACCGTCAAATGAAACTCCATGAACATTTCATTGGTGCTAAATCTGTTTCTATTGATGCTATATCTGAAATGTTACCTGTGCAGTAAGTTACAGCGCAAGTCCTCCTTTAAACCATTCACAAATAATATGTCTATTTTATGTTTTCATGCATGCTTGATCAAGAGGTTTATTGTAATGTGTTAACTAAAATGCCTGTACATAATTTAATCACTGAGGAGTTTAGTGCTCTGCGTGATCTCTACTTGTATGATGACATTATTATTCGCCTCGCCAATAAAGGTGGGGCCATTGTTTTTCAAGATTTTGGCGCATACAAGGATGACATTAACAGCCCAATTCCAAGGTATACCGATTTCTGGAGGGTGACCCTTAATGTGAACTTACTCATGCACTAACTGAAAGACTGAATGTGCCGGTTTGTAATGGAACAATTCCTCAAAAATTATGTGATGTCCTTTTACCAAAATGTCCTGTGGTACCACTAATATATACTTTGCCAAAAGTCCCACAAAAGTATATCTTCTCCTCTGGGTCATCCCATTATTGTTGCATGGGGGTCGGTGTTCCAGAACTGTGTGGTTTACATTGATTCTGTATTACACCCTTGTATTACTGGTCAAGATGGTTATCTTTTGGACATCACAACATTTTAGAATAAGTTGTCCAATATTTATAAGATACCAGAGGGTTGCTTTATGTTGTAGCCTTGACATTACTACCTTGTACACGAAAACTCCTAATGATGCAGGCATTGGTGCTGTCCATGTATATGATTACTGATCACCTTCTATTCAGTATGTGGGTCTAGATGTTGATTTGATATGTGATTTATTAAGATTCATTCTTATTTGTAATTGCTTCATCTTTGATGCCAATTTTTATTTGAAGAACTCAAATGTCCAATGTGGCCCCATCATATGCCAATACCAACATGTTCCAAATGGAATGTAAGATTTTTTTTAGATCCCTATATATCAGGTATGATTACATTTCATGCACGCTATATAGATGACCTGTTTCTGTTGTGGTCCAGATCCAAGTCAGAATTTGAAGCATTCATTGACGGACATAACTATTTTAATAGCCCCGTGAAATTCTCGTATGTCATGGATGCCGCTTCTGTAAATTTTTTGGATGTATGTGCTACTTTTAAGGATGTTAGTATCAGCACTTAGCTGTATCGTAAGGCCAGTGACCATAACACATTGTTACACGCTGGCAGTTTTCATCCCAAATCTTAAAAATATGGTCTGCCATTTTCACAATTTATTCAAGCAAGACGCATACTGTATGTAGTGATCATGGTACAGCGGTTTTTCACATAGATGCAATGCTTGCTAATTTCTTGGAGAGGGGATATGACCGTCAGCAGTTGTTGATGGCTAAAAAGCGAGCTCTCACTATGGGCCTAATTCATATCTGATCGCTGCTGTGCGATTTCACAAAGCGGGCGATCATATCTGAACTGCACATGCGTATGCACGGCAATGCGCAGGCATGTCGGACAGCTACAATGGGCATCGGCGGTCAGCGACAGGATGGTGAGAAGGATCTATTTGCATGGGCATTCGGAAGGTGATTGACAGGATGAGGCTGTGGGTGGCAACTGACCATTTTCAGGGAGTGTCTGGAAAAATGCAGGCAGACTCAAGCGTTTTCTGGGAGGGTGTCTGACGTCAGCTTCGGCCCCGATCAGCAGGATTCAATCACACTTGATAAGTAAGCCCTGGGCTGCGCAGAGACTGCACAAACTGATTTTTGTGCAGCTCTGCAACACATAGGATTGCACACTTTCACAACGATTTTACCCTATCCTTGTAGGCAGCGACTATCTGATTGTAGGGCAGCAAAAAACGCAGCGCAGCGATCAGATCTGAATTATGCCCTATATCTAGGAGTGATTTATTGCAAACTAGGGTTGGGAAAAGTAACAGATCAAGGATGCCTTGGATTAATCATTTCAATATTGCCAGTGGTGTCATTAATCAAGTAAAAGATTATAACCTATCCTATGAACTGATAGGGAGCTAAATCTGAATGATACAGAGATTATGAATTGTTAAACTAGGGGATGGAATAGTCAGGATTGGGTGATGAGGACTGATGTTACAAAAATGGGTACTAGACCTACAGCTACTCAATTCAGGAAGCAGCTAGTTTCCTGGCTGTTTGGGATACCTGCAGTCAGGATACAGACGCCAGAATCCCGACAGCCAAGGGAAACCTGGTGGTTGGAATCATGACTGGGGCCCAAAAGCCTCACTCTTGGGGTGGTCCATGCCACCCCTTGAATGGGAATAAATTTGTGTGGTGAGCAAAGCTTGCAGCGGGCCTGAATCGTGGAGAGCGCAGTGAGCCTGTGAGGGGAAACGTTGAGCTCGCCGTCGGGTTTCTATACTGAATCCCTTAATTCCTAGTTCAGAAAAACGGCTGTTTTAAGTTTCTTATTAATACCATGTGCCGGAATTTGGTAGCTGGGGATTCTTTTTGTTATCCTTACAGTAGAAAGGGTTATTTTATTAAACACTGTGTCACTTGTACCACCCGTTTTACTGTTTATATGATCACATGCCCATGTGGGCCATACTAACGTGGGCAATATGAATCATACTTTAAGGGAACGCATGGTGGCACATCGTTATGCCTTTAGAAGTGCTATTAGTACTGGGCATCATGAGCAGTCTGTGGCCCAACATTTTGATTCTGTAGAACATAATCTTGTGTTACATGACAATTTATCACATTCCTTTAAGGGGATTAGAATATATGACTGCTGGACGTGATGCCGGCAGTCACAATTCCAATGCTGAAAACCCACAGTGTGAAATCATGACTGGGTCTAAGTAAGCATGTTCCCCCTTCTGCCCTTAACCGAGCCCTCCCTTCCTGCAGCCTAACCCTCTTCACCCCCACCAGGAGGTGCCTAAACCTAACATCCCCAGGGCCCTAACCTGCCCGCTATACTTACGTTCAGGATGCCGGTTGTCTGGTCTCCTGATCCTGTCAGGATTCTGGCGTCAACGGGTGTCGGTATTCTGACTGCCGAGATCCTGACAGACAACATCTTAAACACATCCCCCTTTAAGTGTGCAAGGGGGAGACAGATTATTGAAATTGTTACAATGTGAATCTAAGTAGATACTGTATCTCCCAGAGGTCTCAATAAACATTTAAGTGTACATGGATTTCTTTGATTCTTCTTAATGATCTTGTACTTTTCAAATATTCTATTAGATATTGGTCCATTGATTTTGTATATGCAGCTAGGTATTCAGTCTGATGCTGTGTGGTATGTTCATGTACTGTATTTCTAATTGTTTCACTATTTTTTATATGTTTTTTATATATTGTTATAAATTTTGCACGATGCATTATGGGTTTGCTTGTAATTTTTGATTTCTGTTTTGAATACTGCTTGGTTGCGGGCTGGAGGTGATTGAGTCACTTGTTAGCGCATCTTTCCTGTTTCCAGGTGCCATTAGCAGCTAGTAGGGGTGATGGGATATAAGGTGAGCTTGTGCTGGTGTTTGTTTTACAGTATGTGCCTGATGATTATGTACATAAACATTGAAACGTTGCAGTTATCTGCTCCTGATATTCTTTGTCTATACGGAGTGCCGCAGTTCATGTAGCTGGATTTGGACTCCTGGCTGGGGAGGATCTACTGGGGGCACTAGGCTTACATATACACTAGTTTACATGAGTGCTGCCTACTTGGATCTCTAACACTCTCTCTCTAAGGTGTGTATATATAAATATATATATACACACACACACATATACACATACATACATACATACATACATACTGCATACAGATGGAGCCACGCTCATATGAGGCTGCTCCTTCACAAACTAGCACTACTGGTGTGACTAGGCAATCCATCCACCTAATCACGCCGAGAGTGTACAGAGACGCTCCCATTCAGAGTCTCTGTCCGGGCGCGCGGACGGAAATGCTCTCCATTTAAGTGAATGGGGCGCGTCTCTGGGTGGGCGCACCTAGGGGGTAATTCAGAGTTGATCGCTCACTAGCAGTTTTTTGCTGCCGTGCAAACACTAAGCCGCCGCCCTCTGGGAGTGTATATTAGCTTTCCAATAGTGTGATTGCTTCCATCGCAGAATGGCGATCACTTTAAACCATTCAGTTCCAGATTTGATATTACAAACACGCCCTGTGTTTACCCAGCCACGCCTGCGTTTTTCCAGGCAGGCCTGCATTTTTCCAAAAGGAGAAAGACAAAACTGCTAAATAGCGCCTCAAATAATGAATATAATGTAAATGATTGTACAATTGTTCTGTCACCTGCGCTGCCGTAAAACAGTGTGTGTGTGTTTAAAGTGAATAAATGATAAAAAAAAAAAGAAACGGCTGCGCAAAAAGTGGAAGAGCAACTGACAATGGCTAATAGGGAATAATTATTAATAAGAGCTGACGTAAAAAAAGAAGAAAAATGTATTCTGTTAATAACATTAATTAAGACATTTGGAGTCTAAATATAAAATACAATAAAAACATGTGAACAAAATTTAAATGTGTCAACACCTTGATAATCAGATGTATAGGCTGCAAATTCTCAATCTGCTTGTTGAGAATGGGAACCACAGAGTCCAGAATTGATGTAATTGGAGTGTCCACAGTTCCAGATAAACAGCCGATCAGTGTGTGGCTGATAATGAGTGTCTTGAGAGATTTTCACAGACAAGTGGGCTACTGAATAATTATGAATCGGATTACCTTCTCCTAGGGCTGGTCCGTACCGAGCGTCCTTGGTATTGCGGTCCTGCAATGCCCAGTGTCCGTCTGCGCGGCAGGGAGATGACTGTGTGGTAACCAGGCAACCAGCGGTAAATAGTGTAGTTTCAGCCGCGTTCTGAGAGAGGATGTCAGAGGCCGTGCACGGGGCCGGTGTGTGGGGCTGAAACGCCGGATGGCTCTACGAGCAATTCACTGTCTGATTCATGGTGGTCTCCACAATAAACTGAGAAGAGTAGCTGACGGCCGTATGATGAGCCGAGAAATGCAGCCGGTGTGGGGCCGGGATGTCTGTGGTTCAGTGGGCAGTCTGAGCCAAGATGTGAGGCCGGTGTGAAACCGGGATGTCCGTGGCTCAGTGTGCAGCTTGCTACCTAATAGGTAGAATGATCAAGGTGTGCAAAGAGGCGGGGTCCTGATGCGTTTCGTCACAGATCATGTGACTTTGTCAAAGTCACATGATCTGTGACGAAACGCGTCAAGACCCCACCTCTTTGCACACCTTGATCATTCTACCTATTAGGTAGCAAGCTGCACACTGAGCCACGGACATCCCGGTTCCACACCGGCCTCACATCTTGGCTCAGACTGCCCACTGAACCACAGACATCCCGGCCCCACACCGGCTGCATTTCTCGGCTCATCATACGGCCGTCAGCTACTCTTCTCAGTTTATTGTGGAGACCACCACGAATCAGACAGTGAATTGCTCGTAGAGCCATCCGGCATTTCAGCCCCACACACCGGCCCCGTGCACGGCCTCTGACATCCTCTCTCAGAACGCGGCTGAAACTACACTATTTACCGCTGGTTGCCTGGTTACCACACAGTCATCTCCCTGCCGCGCAGACGGACACTGGGCATTGCAGGACCGCAATACCAAGGACGCTCGGTACGGACCAGCCCTAGGAGAAGGTAATCCGATTCATAATTATTCAGTAGCCCACTTGTCTGTGAAAATCTCTCAAGACACTCATTATCAGCCACACACTGATCGGCTGTTTATCTGGAACTGTGGACACTCCAATTACATCAATTCTGGACTCTGTGGTTCCCATTCTCAACAAGCAGATTGAGAATTTGCAGCCTATACATCTGATTATCAAGGTGTTGACACATTTAAATTTTGTTCACATGTTTTTATTGTATTTTATATTTAGACTCCAAATGTCTTAATTAATGTTATTAACAGAATACATTTTTCTTCTTTTTTTACGTCAGCTCTTATTAATAATTATTCCCTATTAGCCATTGTCAGTTGCTCTTCCACTTTTTGCGCAGCCGTTTCTTTTTCTTTCTTTTCTTTTTTTTTTTCTGCATTTTTCCAAACACTCCCTGAAAATGGACAGTTGACACCCAGAAACGCCCACTTCATGTCAATCACTCTGCGGCGACCATTGCGACTGAAAAGCATCGCTAGATCTTGTGTGAAAGTACATCGGCCATTGTGAAAGTACATTGTGCGTGCGCATTGCACCGCATACGCATGCGCAGGAGTGCCTTTTTTTGCATCATCGCTGCGCAGTGAACATTTTCAGCCATACTTACCTACTCTCCCGGAAGCTGCGGGAGGCTCCTGTTTTTTGGGGTAGCCCCCCGCACCCCCGGAAGAGTGGGCAGGTCTCCCGCATCCTGCTCGCACCCTAGTGATGCGAGCAGGATGGAGATATAACCTCCCGCAGTCGCGGGTCCGTCGGGTGGGGTGGAGAAGGGGTTAAAATGACGCAAATCGCATCATTTTAGCCCCGCCCCCTTCCCGCGGACCCGCGAATCAAGGCATGTCCTGGTGCGGGGGGCGGGGCTTAGTGATGTCACAGTCCGGCCCCGCCCCCATAGACACTGCAGCGTCTCCTCTCCGGGCTTCTCCCAGAGAGGAGGAATAAAATGTAGGTAAGTATGTTTTCAGCTAGTGATCAACTCGGAATGACCCCCCTAGTCACAAACTGAGCCACGACAAGCATGGCTCCATCTTTATGTTAAATGATAAATAGACATTGCATTTTATAACTTTCTATGTGAATATTATAATTTGTAAAAACGGAATGCCACATATTGTGTGTGTTGAATATGATTTCACAGATAGAAATTAAACTGAGAAAATATTATAAGGAGAGCGAAATGACAGCATAGGAATGGAGAGAGTTAAACCTCCTGTGAGTGGTGGACCTGTTATGAAAAGTACAGCCAATGGTAGAGAGGGGAGGGATCAGTATATATATAGGGATGTATAGCCTAGCTTGGTCTCTCTTGCTGCTGGTTTGCCTTCTGGTGAGTGTTGCTGAATTGCACATGCACTAGAGTTTAGCTAGCTACTTAGAGTATTCTATATTTTCATTGTTCTCAGTATCCACTGTGTAGGTAACCCTCCTTTCTCAATTTCCTCCACGTACTGTTTGGGATAATGGCCGCCTCCCGCCCCCTCCGCTCTGCCGGGACCCCAGCTCGCTACCGCTCTGATGGCAGTGATGCTGGGTCCGCAGATGGGCCTGCGGGCTCATCGGCCCGTTCCCCGTCAGCCAGCGCCGGCGTGGGTCACCGTGCGGCGGTGGCTGGGCGGACCCCGTCTTCCCTGCTCCTGGCTCCGGATTCGGTGCTAACCTCCGGCCGCGGGCGGCAGGGGGGGCTGGGGGCACGGGGGGCCATCTGGAGGTGGCCGGGCATCGGCTTTCACCTGCTCCTCTTGCGGGTTAGGCGCCGTTGCCGGGAGCGGGCACCCGCGGGCGCGCGAGTGCGCACCTGAGCGGGCAGCATACGCGGGCTCCCATCCCAGCTTGCCACCCGTCCCCCTTGTCGTGGCCGCGGAGTGTTGCCATGCGAGGGGGCCGGGGCAGGCGGAGGATGGCGGCGGGGCGTCCGGCGGTCCCTGCTGGTGGGGGAAGAGACGCTTTGAGGACGGTGGCGGGAAGCTGCAGGCCGCGCGCACGGGGTGCGCGCACGCCCGTGCTCTCAGCAAGTGGCGCCGTTCGCGCACGTGTGCGTGGCGGCGACACCAGTTTCAGCATCTCCCCTGCTGCCTCCCTTACTGCCAGAGCCCGGCGGGGAGCGGCGGCGGGGGAGGCGCCCCATGATAGGGAGCACCAGCATGGAGCCCCGCAGAAGTGCCTACCCTGCAGACGGGGAGAGCTCCGGCCTGCGGGGGAGGACACGCGCAGGGGGGCAGGTGGCAGGCACACCATCTGTAGTAAGGGCCTGCGGGCGCAGGCTAGTTCGGAGGATTGGTGGGGGACCGCATCAATTGTGGTCGGGGGGCCAGCGGCTTGCCGGCAGACCAGGTGGGGCTTTGGCCGTTGCGTCCCCTGTCGGCACCTGCCGGCCGACGGGCCAGTAGAAGTGCGCCTGCGTCTGCGGGGGCTCCCGCCTGTGCCGGCCGCGATTTTTGGGGAAATCAGGAGGCTTCCGGTGAGCTGGCGTCGGTTCTGTCGATGGTGGTGGCGGCATTGGGACCATTGGCCGCAACCACATCCCCGGGGGCGGCAAGGCATTCCGGCACGCGCGCTGAAGAAGTGGCGTCCGGTGCGCAGCAGGGGTCAGCGGCTCAGCGTATTGCGTGCGCTTGCCGTGACCTGGGGGCGGCCGCGGCGCAGTTTGGACACCATCCAGTACGGACGGAGCACGGTCACGAGGTGGGGACGTCTCTGCCCCGGAGTGCTAGGCATGCCCCAGGAGTGGCTTCCGGGTCCCGTGCTGTGTCTTATTTTTCAGGTGATCACGGAGAGGTTGATGTGGACGTGAGCGATGAGGAGGATTTCTAAGTTTCCACACCGGAGGACTCCCAGGCCGATCAGTCGTCGGCGTCAGGTGAGGTTGACCAGTCGGCGTCGGGGTCCACCACGCGCTCCAGTTCTCTCAGTTCCTCCTCCTCTTCGTCCCTGTCGTCGCAAGCGTCAGACGTCAGTAGCACGACTAGGGCGAAGAAGAGGGCGACGAAGTACGCTAAGAGGGCAGCGGGGCAGCAGGAGAGGCGGAAGAGGCGCAAGCGGGTTAGCGAGGACGCTCGCAGGGCCAAGAAGCGCCGCGATTTGCCTGCGGTTGTCCACTGTGATTATACGGCAGTTTTGAGGGGGTTGTGGGATAGCTGCCGTAGGTAGATCTGCAGGGGCGATTACGTGGATATGTTCGTGCTGACTAAGGACGCGAAGAAGGAATATAAGTTAGCGGCAGCTAAGAAGGTCATCGGAGCTGAAGCTTTCCGTACTTTCGACAACTGGCTGGCCGGTTTTTGCGTCTTTGCGGCGTGTTACCTGGAAGATAGGCCTGACGAACATATGAACGTCATACGATACCTGCACTTGATACATGATATGCAGTGCACTTTGTCGGGTATCGAATGGCGGATGTATGATGAGAAGTTCCGAGAGAAGCAGGACTGCTTACGGATTATTGACTTCGGGTGCAAGGACGTGGAGGTCTGGCTCCAGGTCACACGGGCTTCTCAACCCGCAAAGGAGCCCCGGAATCCGGGGGCGGATGGGCAGTGCGCAGGGTCGTCCGCCCAGGGGAGTAGCTCGGAGGGGGGACCGGGTAGGAAAGGTAGGTTGGCTGTCCGAGGGGGTGGGCAGGCCGCCGCGAAGGGGAAGTGCTTCGCATTTAATAATGCGACCTGTTCCTTCGGCAAGCAGTGTCGGTTTCGACATTCGTGCTTGCAATGCGGCGGCTTCCACCCGGCCTCCAACTGTCTTAAAGGGAATCGGCAAGGCGCAAGGGGGAAGCAAAGCTACACAAGGCCCGCCGCGAGCGGGATCGCTCCGCAGGGCCCCAACGCCAATTAATTTGGACGCCATGTCCAAATGGTTGGATTGGTATCCGAATAGCACGGTCGCTCAGTTTTTGTTTCATGGTTTTAAGTTTGGTTTCCACTTGCCTGTTGCGGGCGAGGTATCGGTTAAGGCTCCACGGAATCTTCAGTCCGCTCGCGCCTTGCCATCCGTTTTGTGCGAGAAAGTTGAGAAAGAGGTGCGACTCGGTAGGATGGAGGGCTCGTTTAGCTCACCCGCTGTGGATGACTTGGTCATTTCCCCAGTGGGGGTAGTCCCCAAGAAGACTCCGGGTGCCTTTCGGCCCATTCAGCATCTTTCTTACCCGTCAGGGTCATCGGTCAACGACGCGATACCGCCGGCACACTGCTCGGTGGTGTACCAGTCGTTTGACGAGGCGCTGGAGTTGGTCCGTAGTTACGGCCCGGGAGCTCTGATGGCTAAGATCGATGTGGAATCCGCGTTTCGGTTGCTCCCGTTGCATCCGGACTCATTCCGTTTTATGGGTCTTCGAATCGGAGCGGAATATTTCATTGACAAATGTTTGCCGATGGGATGTTCCGTTTCCTGCTCGTTTTTCGAAAGGTTTAGCACATTTTTGCATTGGTGCGTGGAGTCTTCTTCAGGCGGTCATGGAGTGGCGCATTACCTCGATGATATCCTGTGTGTGGGACCGGCGAATTCGCCGCGCTGCAGCGACTTGCTGTTCGGCATCCGAGCGTTGTTTTATTACTTTGGCGTTCCTGTGGCCGAGGATAAAACGGAGGGGCCTATTTCCTGTTTGTCGTTCTTGGGGATTGAAATCTACACGGTGGCGGGATCGTGTCGCCTTCCTCAGGCCAAGGTTGCGAAGCTCCGCGAGGTTATTTGCCAGTACGTAATGTCGCGGAAAGTCACACTGAGGCAGGCGCAGTCCTTGCTGGGCCTCTTGAACTTTGCATGCCGGGTGATCCCGATGGGCAGGGTTTTCTGCCGTAAGCTGGAGAGGGCGACGGCGGGGTGTGCCAGGCCGCATCATTTCATTCGTTTGTCCTCCGAGATTAAGAGGGATTTGGCCGTCTGGGCCTCGTTCCTGGAGGACTTCAATGGGGTGTGTATCTGGCTGGCCCCTACGGTCGACAATGCTCGGTTACAGCTGTTTACCGACTCGGCGGGTTCCTCTGGGTTCGGTTGCTACCTAGAGGGATCTTGGTGCGCGGCCTCGTGGCCTGAGGAATGGCATCACGAAGGTTTCACTAAGGACCTTTTGCTGCTAGAGCTTTTCCCCATTATGGTGGCACTGGAGGTTTGGGGCGATCGTCTGGCTCATCGCAGCATTTTGTATAGATGTGACAATCTGGGCGTGGTGCATGCGATCAATAACCAGAGGGCGAAGTCGCTGGTGGTTCTGAGGGTGCTCGGGCGATTGCTGCTGACATGCTTGCATAAGAATGTATGGTTCCGTGCGCAGCATGTGCCAGGGCTTGAGAACGGAATTGCCGACCCGTTGTCCCGCGGTAAGTGGGAGAGATTTCGTTTGTTGGCGCCCGAGGCCGATGAGCGTGGGTTTCAATGTCCCGGTTTTGTCTGGCAGGTGATCGGACCGGACTGGAGGGTCTAGCGATGCGGTCTGTGGCTCCAAACACGCTCAAGGCTTACGGGCAAGCTTGGAGCGAGTGGGAAGAGTTTGTCCAAGGACGTAGTCATGATGGTAAGAGCGGGCATCGGATGATGCTTTCTTTTATTTGGCAGCTTTTTGTCACGGGTAGGTCCAGAGCGGTGGTGTCCCGGTACTTAGCTGGGATTTTGTTTTTTAATAAAATCAAAGGGGTCCCTGACGTGACAAAAAGCGGGCTTCTGGTTAAGGCGATGAAAGGGTGGGCGCGCGTGCCGCCAACGCCGCCTGATGGGCGATGGCCCATCGATGCGGCCTTGCTACCGGCTGTCATCGATGCGGTGGGCGGTATCGCGTCGTCAATTTTTGAATCACTTTTGTTCCAGTTGGCGTTCTCCATGGCTTACCATGGAGCCTTTCGGGTTTCGGAGCTGGTAGCGCCATCTAAGCGGGCAGACTCGCGCTTGCTTCTGGATGACGTGGTGGTGGGTGAGAGGTCCTTGCTGTGCAGATTGCGTCGCTCTAAGACGGACCAAGTTGGTAGGGGGCGATGGGTCACTTTGGTTCCGTCTCTGGAGGAGAGCATTTGCCCGGTGAGGTTGGCATCGAAATATGCAGCGGTTCGGCCCAGTGTGCAGGGGTCGTGGCTGCTGCATTACGACGGTTATCCTTTAATGAAATATCAGTTTCATTGGATGCTGAGGCGCTTTCTGGCGAGCTTGGGCCTTTCACCCGCTGCTTTCGGTACACATTCCTTCCAAATCGGGCGGTGACGTCGGCTGCGTCGGCGGGGTTTTCCGTTGCGGAGATCCAGGCGGTTGGGTGATGGAAGTCGTCAAGTTACAGATGGTATATTCGCCCGGTTCCATTAGTTTTTTTGTTTGACTAACTGTTCAGTTTTATTAGTCGTTGTATAAGTTCATGTTGTACGGTTAAGTACGTCCTTGTGCAGTTGTGTCTGTTTGTCTCCCCTGTTCATCCTACTCAGGGATTAGCTACTCGCCGCTGCTGGCAGCGGGAGTCTGGAGTTCTTTTGCGATTTTTTGCCTGACTTGACGGACTAAATTCCAATCTACAATTCGGCTGATCAGTACAAATCAAAGTCCCTCAGCAGGTTTTTACGCTTTCACCTCCAGCTGAGTTCTTACATCTTTTGTCCCATTTTAACCCCCCCCCCCCTTTTTTTTTATTTTCCTTATTTTATTTTGATCTTTTCTTTTTGGCAGATCCTTCAGGTTAATGCGTTCAATAAACTCCTGTTAGGATACTTATTAACCGATTTTTACTCATTTCCTTCTCTTCAGGTTGGGTAGAAGACGATTTGGCAATCTGGGTAATTGGCCACTCTTATGTTTACTGGGCCGCCAGGTTTTTGGCCTCGGAGGGGGCACAGCGGTTTCCTTGGGCTCATGGCGTTCGTTGGCTTGGTTGGCGGGGGATGATGTGGCAAGATCTGAGGAGTAGATTGGTCAGTCAGGTCAGCAAGCATGGAGTCCCTAGGCTGCTGGTTGTCCAATTGGGTGGCAATGATCTGGGGAAGAGGACATCTTTGGAGCTGCGGTGGGTCATGATGGAGGATCTGGCCAGTGGGGCCGCAGCGTGGCCCAATTGTCTTATGGTTTTCTCTATGATTGTGCCAAGGTTGCGTTGGTGAGGAGTGGTGGACGGTCGCCCAATTGATGAGGCCAGGCAAAAGGAGAATGCGGCGGTGGCAAAGTGGGTGTTGGCCCACGGAGGGAAAGTGGTTCGCCACCCTAGGATTCGGTTTCGTGACAGTCACCTTTTTCGGCCTGATGGTGTGCATCTGTCCAAGGAAGGGATGTTGTTTTTCCTGGAGGATCTGTTTCTGGTGTTGCAGGAGTTAGGTTGAGGGTATGGTGGCGGTGCGAAGACTTTGGGGAAGAGTCTTTCGCTGTTGGCGGAAAAAACGGCAGGTTGTAGTTTGACTTGTTAGTTACAGTTGTTTACAGTATTGGTGTGGTTTAGGTGCACTCACCTCCATTGACTTTTAAGGCCGCTAGATCACCCATCAGGGGGCAGCGTCATCACCCATCAGGGTGGGCAGTCAGCGTGGAGGTCTGAGTCGGGCACCTATTACCTATGTATGGTTTGTGGTAAATTAGGATCGTTTGGGTTTTAATGTTTTTTGAGGTTATCGTCAGTTGAATATAGCCGTTCTTTTTTCTGCCACCATATGCCGGCTAAATCGGCATGTTAACTTAAATTTTACTTTACAGTTTTTTTCTAATGATTAGGGTACAATAAATAGCTAACAATTTTCTGCCAAATTCAAGTCTCCGTGTCATTATTTCTTGGTATTAAAGGTATTGAATGCTTTACTTTTTGAATAAAGGTAAACACATTATCATTAGGAGGTTTAAAGAAAATTTATATTTATGTTACTTTTAATGGAATAGATCAGAAAACTTTAAAGCACAAAGTGACAAACCTTTTTTGGTTACCAATGTGTTTTCATATCGATATCAGGATAAACCATTCGCATGGCTGAGTTGTTCTGTTTCTGAAATAGCTGTAGCTGAGTCTTTACT
This sequence comes from Pseudophryne corroboree, assembly GCF_028390025.1. NCBI lineage: Eukaryota > Metazoa > Chordata > Amphibia > Anura > Myobatrachidae > Pseudophryne > Pseudophryne corroboree. The sequence continues at coordinate 144,374,506 of NC_086452.1, forward strand.
TTGGCTCATTTTTTGATGACTTTCCTCCATTTCTGGACAGTGGGCCAAGCGTACGCCAGAGCTTGATATTAAGCCAGGCATAATTCACATTGCTCACAATGTGAAACACAAAAGAAACATCAGATCCGCTGTAGCAGTGGCCTTTGTCACAGCAGGAGAATGGTAGTATTCACAGGGGCACAGATCACTCAGTCAGTGATTCTCTCTAGAGTAGGCACACTGCCTCAAGCATAATATCTTTAAGAATGACATTCTAATCAATTGCAGATGCTGTATACCATTATTTTTTTCTGTTGTGCACTGTATGTTGCTATTTTGTGTCACAAAGAGTTCTGGATGTCAAAGATCACTAAATACAATACAGGAGTGTTTTAAAACACACAAAATTGTCTCCTATTTTAGAAATCACGTTCTGGCATTCTGGAATTTACTGCTATGTCCTCTGTTTATTTATGACTTGGAAGTTTCTGCATTATTTATACTGTATGTCCTATTGAACGTCTATGTGCAGTCTTACGTAAGCTCTTATGAAATTACTTAATTTATAATATTAATTATCCTTTAATGCCTATTAATCACAGTAGTAATGGACATAAAATTGACATACATTGATACCAACTGCCCCCAAATGTATCTAACAAAAGAAAAGGAACCTAGGAGGAATTGAATGGGAATGATTCTGACATGTTTGCAAAATAGGATGAAGTGAAAACCAGGGGTTTGTGGGGCAAGATGGTATTGTTTCAGACATGGAAATCATTTTTTGCCAGCCGATGAAGTTGAGCAGAGCGAAGGCATTACTCATTAAGGGCCTGATTCAGAGAAGGATGCAGAACACACAGCAGCTGTATCAGTAGCGGATCTTGCCACGGGCAAGCAGGACTTTTGCCCGGGGGGGGGGCTCTTCCGGAGGGTGCCTGCGCCGTACCATGGCAAGATCCGCTACTGCTGTGCCCCCCGCTGCCCTCTGTGTCCCCCGCTGGTCCCGCTGGTTCCCCGCTGTGAAGGGTACTAGACGCTACGCGTCTAGTTTTCCTTCGTGGAGAGGATCTTTGCTGTGCGGTGCGCGATGACGTCATCGCGCACCGCACAGCATTGTGGGACTGACAGACGCTACGGGTCATAATTGACCTCTAGTGTCTGTCTATGCTTGATCCGAGGAGAGGAGCGGCGCCAGCGGAGGTCTGCAGCAGTCAGGAGCGGGGATAGTAAGTATTAATTTTTTTTCTTTTTCAGCTGCGCTACTCTACTGTACAGGGGGTGTAACTGATCATGTCCCCTGTATGAAGCCACGCCCCTATTTCCTATTTCCCACCCGGGGGCCAAAAGGGCAAGAACTGGCCCTGAGCTGTATCTTTGGACACAGCTGCTGTGCAAAAATGTGCCCATGCTGCTAGCGGCATCTTGTGTTTAAAGACGCCTCCTGCCGGAAACCGTGATCTGCTGTTGCGCCTAAAGTTAAAGCATAGGATCATCTGTATGAATATCGGTCATTAGAGTAACCATCAGTTCACACAGGATGGCCAGGGAATTCATGCTGCAAAGGCCAGTAAATCTGCGTTGGAAAATGCAGACCCTAGTCTTGGAATGCCTACAAATTGGTTCTGACATGCCCCCAGTTTTACAAAATTATTCTGGTCACCGCCCCCTCCCCTGCAAAAATTAGATTATTAATTATTAACAAAAATGATTACAATGAGAATGGAGAATACTCGTGTTGGTGATGTCACTTGCTGCGTTGAGTTTTTTGGGCAATTATCACTTTTTTGATCAAAAGGCTACATGAGACTAAACCAAGCATTATTTTAGGAGTAAAGCAAAAAAGTTTTTTTTACATAATTAAAGTGTTTGTTCTACATTGGTGGTAGGCTGGAACTCTGATAAGACATTTACACTTTTGCACAGTGTATACTTTCTCTTTAATTGGGATGAATTCCCCATGACAACATAAAAAATGTTGACAGTTATGTTTACATTGTTGAAATGTCAGCACGGAACATGTGCAGAATGTCGTTAAATTCACAATGTGAAATGTCAACATTCTCCAGGGAACAGAGTGTTAGGACATGGGGACAGGGGGGAGGTAACACAGGACATGTACACATGAGGAGAATGAGGTGACAAGACCTGGGGACATGAGGGTTTAGAGTGGGAGAGGAGGGACACAGAACCTGGGGACATGGGGGTAGATGACATAGGACATGTACAGTACACAAGGTGGAGGAGATGACACAGGACTTGGGGACATGAGGGTAGAGAGAGGGAGAGGAGGGACAGTACATGGGGCAATGGGTCGGGGTCTTGACACAGTATATGGAGGGATGACACAAACCCTGGACACATGAGGAGGAAGGGGTGACACAGTACCTGGGAACATGAGTGGGAGGGGGTGACACAGGAAATGGGCACAAGATAGGGGGAGGTGGGACACAAGACCTTGGGAAATGGGGGTGGTGACACCTAACATGTATACATGATTGGGAGAAGGTGACACAGTACCTGGGGACATGAGGGTGCAGAAAGGGATAGGATGGACACAGTACTTAGGGAGATGAGAGGGGGGTTTCACACAGGATATGTGGGGGGTGACACAAGCTCTGGACACACAAGGGGGAAGGGGTGACAATACCTGGGGAACAAGAGCGGGAGGGGGTGACACAGGACATGGGCACAAGATGGGGGACACAGGACCTCGGGACATGGAGGTGGGTGACACGGACCTGAGGACATTGGAGAGGATGGGAGTAGGGGTGGAGGGATAGAGGATCCTGCACTGCGCCGGTGGTTCAGTGTTGTATATAGTGTGCTATGGGGAGATTCTCTCCTCACCTCCATTTTCCTCCTCTGCCCGGCAACTATCCTGTGGAGTTGGGGTGGATCTGGTCAGGCGCTGTTTGGTAATCATTATCTGGCAGTTGACACCGGCAAAACCTCATGAGCTGTACACAGCAGCTGTGTACACAGCAGCTGTGTGAAATTATGCAAAACCTGCAGGAGGCATCTTAAATCAAAAGACGACAACTGCCAGCTTCTGCAATCCACTGCTACATCTGAAGACACAGATCAGATCATCTGTGTGAACATGAGGTTACTCAGGATGTCTGGTGACATCATGCTGCCGAAGCCAGTGAAGCTGCATCACTGACTTTGGCATATCCAGAAAACACAATTTTGGTACTTACCAATAAATCCATTTCTCCAATTCCATATGGGACGCTGAAGCTTAAGACACTGGGTATAGATAGACAGGTGGATGAGTTGAGCCTGGCACTCTACATTTATTAGAAGGGTAACCGGGTAATGGTTAGCATTACTGCCTCACAGCACTGAGGTCATGGGTTCGATTCCCACCATGGCCCTAACTGTGTGGAGTTTGTATATTCTCCCCGTACTTGCGTGGGTTTCCTCCGGGTACTCTGGTTTCCTCCCACAATCCAAAAATATACTGGTAGGTTAATTGGCTCCCAACAAAATTAACACTAGTATGAATGTGTCTGTGTACATGTGGTAGGGAATATAGAATGTAAGCTCCACTGGGGCAGGGACTGATGTGAATGGGCAAATATTCTCTGTACAGCGCTGCGGAATATGTGTGCGCTATATAAATAACTGGTAATAAATAAATAAATAATAAACAGAGCCTGAACAGACATAGAGCAAGACAGAGAGCAAGAAAAGAAAATGGAGAAAAAGGAATCAGCAGGGATGGTTGAATAATGGAGTAAAACAGAAAAAAATAACATAGAGGGTCATTCCAACCCGATCGCTTGCTGCAGTTTATCGCAGCGCAACGATCGGGTCAGACCTGTGCATGCACCAGCGCCGCAGGGGGCCGGACGGCAGTGTTAAGCCACCGTTTAGGGGGGCGGTCCGGCCAACGCAGGTGTGGCCGGACCATGGGGGTCCGCGGCGGCTGCGTGACGTCACACGCAGCCTATGTGACCCGGGCAGCGAGGAGGTTCTCCCGGCCAGCCGCAGGAGCTGCTCTGGCCAGGAGTTACTCCTGAAATGCAAAAGCATCGCCACTGTGCGATGCTTTTGCATTTCAGCGGGGGGGGGGGGGGGCGGGGGCGGGCGGCACTGACATGCAGGGTGGACTAGCCCTATGCTGGGCATCCCCCCGCAAGTCTGAGAGCCTGATCGTAGCTATGCTAAATTTAGCACAGCTACGATCAACTCGGAGTGACCCCTTTAGTGCAGACAAAAAACATGCAGTCACACAAACAAACAGAACAATGGCAAGTAATGCAGCGCTGGCTAGGTATGTAGTGTCTCGTGTGGAGAACTGGAGAAATGGAATTATCAGTAAGTACCAAAATCCTGTGTTCGCCTTCATCCACTATGGGACACTGGAGCTTAAGACACTGGTGATGTCCCAAAGCTTCCCTTCCGGATGGACAGTGCTAAGGAACCTGCCAAACCCTGAAGCTGAGGCCACACAGGTGTCAAAACTGTAAAACCACACAAAGGTGTGCAAATTGGCCACACAGCAGAGCTGCAATGCGCAAGCACCTCTGTGCACAGCCTAAGAGGTTCCCACTGAGCACATAGAGTGCCCCAAGATGGAAATAGATGGGAGCCAAGCACTAACTACATAAGCCTGATGGATAGCCAGGTGGATTCATCTGATCAGTGTTTACTTGAAAGAAAGGCCAACCACACTGCGCTGCATCTTATAGCACAAACAGAGCATCTAATTTGTGCAATGTGGAGAGCCTGGACCACGTCCAATGATTGGAAAGATGCAGCCTTGTCCAATAAGACAGGGATCACAAAAGGCTAATTAATGTGGAAAGCAGAAGCCACCTTCGCTTCGGCAGGAAGGATGGCTTTGTGCAAAGCTTCACCCGATGATCATGGAAAACCAGATATGGGAAACAACAGGTGAGCAACCCAAGCTCTGACACCCTCCGAGCTGACGCCAAAGCCAACAGAAGGACCATCTTCCAGGAAAGGTACTTCAGGTCCACCTCCACCAAAGACTCAAACATGACTGAAAAAAGGTCAATACCAGGTTGACATACCAAGGTGGAATAAAAGGCATCAGGACTCGAATGATGACCTGGAGGAAAGTCTGAGTTTCAGATATCACAGCCAAGCTGCACTGAAAGAAGACAGACAAGGTAGACACTTGGAACTTCAGCAAGCTCAAATGAAGACAAGCATCCAGATCTGCTTGTAGGAAAGCTCTGCTTCTAGGAAAGTAGCAGACAGGGAAGCCAGAGGGAAGAAGTGGGAAACCCACAACCCTAACATAACGCTACAGAGGATTTCCAAATATGATGGTAGTGGGCAGACATCACTGGCTTCCGACATGAAGCATGGTGGAAATCACTGCTTCTGGGATACCTTTGCTGGCTTCTTGTATGGCCATGCAACTTCACGCCCCCCCTTGGCAATTGATGTATGCCACGGCCATGGCATTGACCAACTGCACTTGAATGGACAGTCCTTTCAGAAGTGGAGATGCTGCACATCCTGTGGAAGTCAATTTCCAGAAGAGAAATGTCTCTGTCACATTTGATTATCACCAATGAAGATACCTCCAAAGGAAAAATACTGTAATGTTGTAACAAAGTCTGTTCCCTCAGTCCAACAGTTATATCCATCATAGGATGTTCAAATGTATAACTCCACACAAAGATTGGTGTAAATACTGGGGGTCTATTTGCTAAGCCTAGGATGGAGATAAAGTGGATGGAGATAAATTACCACCCAACCAGCTCTTAACTATAATGCCATTGACAAATTACAGATAGGAGCTGGTTGGCTGGGACTTTATCTCCATCCACATTATCTCCATCCTAGGCTTCGTTAATAGACCATGGGGCAAAATGTAATAGAGTGAGAGTTCCAGAAAGTGAGAGATTTGGTGAGGTAAACCAGGCTGTGTAAATGATTGCCACTTTTAAAAAAAACTGCAAAACCTCTCACTTTCTGAAACTCTCACTCTATTACATTTGGCCCTATGTGTTATTCTTTACTGGATAGCAACATACAACAACAATGTAGCTTTTAGTACAGAACACATACAGTACCTACAGCATGAGAAATAGTGCCACAATAACCGCACTCCTCCTATCATAGATACTGTATGTGCTTAACTTAACACATTACAAAATATTACTGCTAACTGTAATTATAAAGTCAGTCTTTTGGAGTCTTCCATACTGTGTCTGTGTAACGTAGGAGTCCCAGAACTTCTGGAAGATGTTTATGGGGATCCTTGATAAGTGCAAGACAGTTTTCCACTACTGAGGTCTCCACTTTTGGTGGTATGTCCAAATAGTCCAGACAGGACTCAGAAAAGGCCTTCATCAGATTATCTGGGTCTTGAGCTCAGGAGATTTAAAGCAGATACTGATCAGTTATTTATTGATGCTAGGAAGATTAGGATTGTGTTGTATTTAACCGACCCACTGGACTGAGTGATCTGGTGGTCATGGTGTAGCCACAACTCTCCTGTCACTTGGACCAGATCTTTATACGGTTTGCCATTGGCTCCACTTGTACCAAAACTTCAGGAGAATGGGCAAATTAAGTCAGTAAGTTGTGCTCACCATTACATTTTTAAAAGTAACTGGTGTCATGCAAATACATTGCAAGAGCTATGTTTAGATAAGAGACAAGAGTTGCAATGATGTATGTAGGTGGAAGGGCACCATTGACAAACTTCCCTGTCAGGACTCCTCTGGATTTAAATAAGTAATGCAGTACTTAGGTGTCTATTTACTAAGCATTGAATGGAGATAAAGTGTAGGGAGATAAAATACCAGCCAATCAGCTCCTAACTGCCATGTTACAGGATGGGTTTGAAAAATGACAGTTAACAGCTGGTTGGACAGTACATTATCTCTGTCCACTTTATGTCCATCCAAGGCTTAGTAAATAGACCCCCTAGGGCCTTATTCAGAGATGGATGCAGTCACTGCATATGCATGCAGGGCCACGTCTCAAGGGTCAATGCATGTGCAGCACCGCACTATGCGATCACATCCTCGAAGGATGTGAATGCATAGTGATCGATAGGCGATGACCATCTGGGGATGGAGGGCAGGAAATGCAGGTGTATGATGGCCATATTTGTGGCCGGCCGATAATGTTGCCTGTGTTTCCTGTGATAGGAAACATGGCAGCTGTGCCCCTGGCTGCGCAGTCATGCTGCATAGGCAGAGGTCAACCTCTATTCAATGCGATTGCAGTTGAATTGCGATCGCATTGCAGGGCGGCGCCACAGATGCTGGATGGCCTTGTTCTGTGCTGGGCGGCCCCCAACATATGAGTATTATGGTCGCAGATTTTCCTGTGGTAGCAAAATCTGCAACCATCTCTGAATAACCCCGATAGTAATTTTGTTTTCATTCCAATAGTTTCACAATAACAGTTAGACCAGAGAAGATATAAAAATGGCATTACTACAGATAGACCTTGTGTTTGCCGCTACAGACATTTTGCTTAATAATCTTCTACAGTATAATCATAATACATTATCATTTTTGCAAAACTATTAAAAAAGCTCATACCAATGCCTTAATCTGTGCCCCAGTTATCTCAGATGAAATTGGCTCTCCACAAATGAGGATGGGATCTGCTGCATGGGCATTACTCTGGATCTTGCCTGACCTCTTATGATACAAAGAATTGTTTCTCCCTGAGCCGCAGGAAGACTCATTTCAGCTTTCAGCCCTCCATGCTGGCGAGCTGAAATGTGCAAAAAGTGACCCATCTGGGTGCCTAAACGGCAATTTTTGTGAATGTGCCCATTGGTTTAGTCTGGTTTAGCTGCTTTATGTGGCTAAACCTGATACTAATGGGTGCGATAAGCAGCATCAATTGCATCTCTTCTGTGATCTCCTGTCACTTTAAAGGGGAGATCAGGCAGTGATATCAATTGAATTCCTCCCAATGTTGGCAAGAAGCACTGCAATCGTACAGCATATTAGGTCTTCATGTAACCATTTTCTCACAGCACATAGAAATAGGGGAGAAGTGGTTGTGTTGCTACCACAATATGTGATATGAATTACCTTTTGGAACATCGTTTTTGCTAATACTTCTGCCACATGTTTTGCAGTACATACATCAGGTCTGTAGCAACAAAACTGTCTTGCAAAACTAGTGGGAAAGCAAGCATCTTGCCAAAGCTCAATGTAATATACCGTATGTATCTCAGTAACAGCTCAGTGGACCCCGTTACAGTCCTATGGGGGACATTTACTAAACCGTGATAAGAGCGGAGAAGTAAGCCAGGGGAGAAGTTGCTCATGGCAACCAATCAGCACTGAAGTAACATCTATAATTTGCATACTATAAAATTATACAGAGCTGCTGATTGGTTAATGGGGCAACTTTTACACTGGCTCACTTCTCCGCTCTTCTCACTTCTTAGTAAATGTCCCCCTAAGAGCCCAAACAGCCATCTCATAATAGGAAATATGTACTTAGTGGTCTATTCATGAAGCAGTGAAAAGTGTGGAGAAGTGAGCCTGTGGAGAAGTTGCCTATGGAAACCAATCAGCTGCTGCGTATAATTTTATAGAATGCACTTTATAACTGTTACCTCAAAACTGATTGGTTGTCATGGGCAACTTCTCCACTGGCTCATTTCTCCACTATTTTCACTGCTCCATGAATAGACCCCTAAGCCTTGGAGAGAGATAAAGTGGAGAGAGATAAAGTACCAGCCAACAGGATCCTAGCTGCCATGTTACAGGCTGGGTTTGAAAAATGACAGGTGCCGAATGGCTGGTACTCCACATTATCTCCAAGGCTTAGGGGCTAATTCAGACCTGATCGCTGCTGTCCATGTTCACACAGCAGCGAGCAGGTCTGAAGTGCGCATGCTCCGGCTCCGCAGTGCACCGTGGCATGGCAGACAGCCGACGACTGTCTTAGCCCTGCGATTGCCTCTGCCTGATTGACAGGCAGAGGCGGTTGCTGGGCTGGAGGGGTTGGCCAGTGGCGTTTGGCTGCCATTTAGGGTGTGCAGTCTGGACAACGCAGGCATGTCTGGACCATTAGGGGGGCGGGCCGCGGTCGCTGTGACCTGGGCAGCGACAAGTAGCTCCCTGCCAGCGCACAGGAACTGCGCTGGCTGGGAGCTACTCCTACAGTACAAAAGCATCGCCACTGTGGGATGCTTTTGTACTTGTATGACAGGGTAGGGCCTAGCCCTGTGCTGGGCATCCTGCCGCATGTCTGTGTGACTGATCGTAGATGTGCTAAATTTAGCACATCTACGATCAGGTCTGAATCACCCCCTTAGTACATACATCTGCCCTAATGACACAAAGGTGGTCATTCCAAGTTGATCGCTAGCTGCATTTGTTCGCAGTGCAGCGATCAGGCTAAAAAATTGCAGTTCAGCGCATGCATATGCGGCGCAACGCGCACGCGCGTCGTACGGGTACAACGAACTATGTAGTTTTGCACAGGGTCTAGCGAAGCATTTCAGTCGCACTGGTGGATGCAGAGTGATTGACATGAAGTGGGCGTTTCTGGGTGTCAACTGACCGTTTTCAGGGAGTGTTTAAAAAAACCGCAGGAGTGCCATAAAAAACGCAGGTGTGGCTGGGCGTGTTTGTGATGTCAAATCAGGAACTGAACAGTGTGAAGTGATCGCAAGCGCTGAGTAGGTTTGGAGCTACTCTGAAACTGCACAAAAAAACTTTGTAGCCGCTCTGCAATCCATTCGTTCGCACTTCTGCTAAGCTAAAATACACTCCCAGTGGGCAGCGGCATAGCGTTTGCACGGCTGCTAAAAACTGCTAGCGAGCGATCAACTCGGAATGACCCCCAAAGTTCTCCAGCAGACTTTCAAGAAGTTTTCAATTTTCCTTTATATAATATAATAAAAAAAAAACACATTTCCACCCTGAGAACTTACAGTACAGTATAAGTACTTAGCATTGTTAATAAACAAGGAATGTGTGTTTGTATCCGCTGCTTGTCAGAACTTGACCTGCTCCACTATTTACCAAGCGCAAGCTCCTTTAAACACGGCAACAATGAAAAGATGATTTACATACTTTACACTTCGCTTCAAACTTTAAATTCTTCTAAAGCATCATTTTAGAATTCAGGAGAAAAAAAAGCAAGCTTTAGAGATTGCTCTGTAATTATGCACATATCATCCCCACCTACGCTGCATTTCAGATCATTCCAGGTAAACCATCGCTAAGCATTAACAATGATGCCAAGCGAAAGGGAAAAAAATAAGTGAGCACTATTCATGTGTCTTTAAGTGCACATTCTAAACTGAAAACCTATCATCAACGCATTTTTCATAAAAAGGTAATAATTAATGTCTTTCTTCTTTTCAATACATGTCATCTGACCTATAATATAAAATATATCTTATTCTCATTTATTTTTCCACCTGAAAAGCTTGGATTGATAAGAGTGTCACACAAATTTAAATTGTTTTTTGTCAGGTTAAACATATACCTATCACAGTGGCTGTTTAATGTCACCCCTTGGTCTTGGCCTTGGTGTCAAAAGATGGAAGATAAGTGAATGAATTCATACCTACTGCATATGGAAATTGTATTTTTACCTGATAGTATCTAAAATTGAAGGCTACAGTACGTATTGTATGCAACAAAAGTGTTGCTCTATTGCATAACACTAGAAAATTGTAATGTAACTTGCTCATCTCATATCTGGAATTATATGTAAAAATGAGTGCAACAGGTTATGTTAGTGCAGTGCCAGTCCTCCTCCTCATCATTATCATCATCATCATCATCAACAAAATAATACAAATAGCTGCACCTTGGCAAAACCATGTAACACAGCACATGGGGTAGATTTAAAATGTGCAATGAGATTTATATTTGGGAAGGGGAGTCCATATTCATACACTGCTCAAAAAAATAAAGGGAACACTTAAACAACACATCCTAGATCTGAATGAATGAAATATTCTTATTAAATACTTTGTTCTTTACATAGTTGAATGTGCTGGCAACAAAATCACACAAAAATTATCAATGGAAATCAAATTTATTAACCCATGGAGGTCTGGATTTGGAGTCACACTCAAAATGAAATTGGAAAAACACACTACAGGCTGATCCAACTTTGATGTGATGTCCTTAAAACAAGTCAAAATGAGGCTCAGTAGTGTGTGTGGCCTCCACGTGCCTGTATGACCTCCCTACAATGGCTGGGCAAGCTCCTGATGAGGTGGCAGATGGTCTCCTGAGGGATCTCCTCCCAGACCTAGACTAAAGCATCCGCCAACTCCTGGACAGTCTGTGGTGCAACGTGGCGTTGGTGGATGGAGCGAGACATGATGTCCCAGATGTGCTCAATTGGATTCAGGTCTGGGGAATGGGTGGGCCAGTCCATAGCATCAATGCCTTCATCTTGCAGGAACTGCTGACACACTCCAGCCACATGAGGTCTAGCATTGTCTTGCATTAGGAGGAACCCAGGGCCAACCGCACCAGCATATGGTCTCACAAGGGGTCTGAGGATCTCATCTCAGTACCTAATGGCAGTCAGGCTACCTCTGGCGAGCACATGGAGGGCTGTGTGGCCCCCCAAAGAAATGCCACCCCACACCATTACTGACTCACTGCCAAATCGGTCATGCTGGAGGATGTTGTAGGCAGCAGAACGTTCTCCTTGGCGTCTCCAGACTCTGTCACATCTGTCACATGTGCTCAGTGAGAACCTGCTTTCATCTGTGAAGAGCACAGGGCGCCAGTGGCGAATTTGCCAATCTTGGTGTTCTCTGGCAAATGCCAAACGTCCTGCACGGTGTTGGGCTGTAAGCACAACCCCCACCTGTGGATGTCGGACCCTCATACCACCCTCATGGAGTCTGTTTCTGATCGTTTGAGTAGACACATGCACATTTGTGGCTTGCTAGAGGTCATTTTGCAGGGCACTGGCAGTGCTCTTCCTGTTCCTCCTTGCACAAGGGCGGAGGTAGCGGTCCTGCTGCTGGGTTGTTGCCCTCCTACGGCCTCCTCCATGACTCCTGATGTACTGGCCTGTCTCCTGGCAGCGCCTCCATGCTCTGGACACTACGCAGACAGACACAGCAAACCTTCTTGCCACAGCTCGCATTGATGTGCCATCCTGGATGAGCTGCACTACCTGAGCCACTTGTGTGGGTTGTTGTCTCATGCTACCACTAGAGTGAAAGCACCACCAGCTTTCAAAAGTGACCAAAACATCAGCCAGAAAGCATAGGAGCTGAGAAGTGGTCTGTGGTCACCACCTGCAGAACAACTCCTTTATTGGGGGTGTCTTGCTAATTGCCTATAATTTCCACCTGTTGTCTATTCCATTTGCACAACAGCATGTGAAATTGATTGTCAATCAGTGTTGCTTCCTAAGTGGACAGTTTGATATCACAGAAGTGTGATTGACTTGAAGTTACATTGTGTTGTTTAAGTGTTCCCTTTATTTTTTTGAGCAGTGTATATAAACTGTAGTGTAATATTAAAAGCATTTGTGGGCAACATGCAAAAACAGTCAGTAATATGTATCCAGCACGTAAAATTTACACCCCTTGCAGCGCAACATGGTGTGCCCAGGTGCACAGTTACTTGCTCTTTTGTTTTTGTTTTTTGCTTTACTTCCATCTCAGAATCAGGCCCAATTGCTGATTGGCTGATATGAATATAGGACCTTATTTATGTTTGTAAGGAATTGCACAGCTGCATGGAAGCAGGAGATCAGAGTGCTGCTCTGAGGTTGCAGCCATTACATCCATCGGCAATGTTTTAGTACACCGTACAAAAACATTGCGTAAGCTGATGTTTACTCAGACTCACTGTTGGAAATGGACATCGGGTCTAGTAAGTCTGCGTCCGACAATGCAGATCCTGGAATCATCACCTCTACAAAATGGGGGCGACATTTTCTAGAATGGTGCCGGATACCACCCCCCAAATGCCACAGCAATAATGCTCAAACTGACAGGGGGTTGTAAGCAATATTGCAAGACCTGTTCTGCACATGCGCAGAAAGTGCAACACCATCTGATTTGTACATAAACCATCGGGTAATTAAGTGCTTGGAGATGCTGGAATACGAGGAAAGGATTGCAAGGCTAGGCATGTTAACACTGGAAAAAAGGAGACTAAGATGGGACATGATCAACATTTACAAATATATAAGGGGACATTACACAGAGCTTGCGCGGGACCTGTTTTTGGTAAGATCAACACAGCGGACACGTGGACACTGCCTTAGGTTAGAGGAGAGGAGATTCCGCACAAAGGGGCAAAATGGTTTTTTCACAGTAAGGACAATACATGCTGAGAGAGTAGTAATGGTGGACTCAGTGAACACCTTTAAGAATGGGTTAGATAAATTCCTATTGGATAAGGATATTCAGGGTTGTGGTGCATAGTTACGCACTATAGTTATTAAAAAAAAGAGGAGTAAAACAAAACGGCCGACATCAGCATCAGACAAAATTAGTCCAAAAATAATACTGCATAGGAGACCACAAATAGGTTTAACTCGATGTACAAATTGTCTTTTTTCAACCTTAGATACTATGTTATTATGTTACTATGTTACCTGTAACCTTTATAATAATACATAATATAAAGGAGTATACAGTTGTCTGCAAAAATCTAGGCACAAAACTGCATGTTTCACTGAATCTCTAAATCAACCAAATTTATACACACCCTAAACGTGGCATATGCAAAATACTGTACTTTTTTTAAAAGTCTTAAACCATGGTTGACTCTACTGTATATCCAAAATTAGTGAAACTGAATAACTCTAATCTTTCATTTTCTCAAACTGCTAACCCTAATCTCAACAACTATAAGCTCTAACAGAGGACTAGAAAAGAAAGATAATTGGGCTTTATAGAGAAGCTTCCAGCTTGGCATTTCAGTTGTGAGAAATATCATTAATAAATGGAAGGAAGGAAGGGGAACTGCTCAGATATCATACTTGCCTAGTCTACCGGGATGTCCAATAGCTTTTTGAAACGTGGGGAGTTCTCCTGAACTTACTGGATAGTAGACACAATTCCCAAAAACTTTTCACATCCAGTGAAGTGGACATGGCTGTGAAGATGCAATTTGCTGTAAGTGATGTCATCACAGCAATGGCCCTGCAGTGTAATATTGAAATCTGAGGCATTATGTTGTGGAGGACAAAGCCAGAATTTGCATTGCTAAGCCTCCCACAACTTTCAGCTAAACACCATTCTAGAATCTCCCAGAAGGCATAATTAAGAAGTAGTCTGGGACTAAATTAAACTCAAGACCACAATTAATGGTGACATCATCGATGTTTCTGAGGAAAGGTACAGTAGAAGTGGGGCACTGCTTTCATGCACTACATTCTACTAGAATAATCTAATGTACAGTATGTAAACCTGTCATTATGACACTCTGGATTTACACATGGACCTAAGGCTGTCAGTGACAGTCCATTTTTGTACTATTGGAACTTGCCATAGATAGCTAATGCCTGCAACTTTACGTAACTTTACTACTGTACCTAATGTGTGAATGCACCATGTAGTAGAATGCACCAATACTGTATGTATGGTTACATTTAGGGTTTAATCAGGGTCGGATTAACAAGGGGGGAGATAGAGCTCCAGCTAAAGGCCTCCACATAAAAATAGGCCCACCATCATGACAGCATCACAATGACCAGCTGTCCAGCTGGCCACACAGTTGACTGTAAATCATAATCATTCTATTTTTACGTATTTAGGGAAATAGTATAGGAAGTGTACACATCTATGTGGTTCTGACCACGCTCACACATCAATAGCCACACCCACACAGCACAGGTCTCAGCCCCTCCCCTTCTCAGTATAGGCTATTGAACATTTTCAGCCCCAGGCCCATATGACCCTGGGACACTGACGTATCTATAATGGGTGCAGTGTGTGCGGTGCACACGGGCCCCTGGATCCAGAGTGGGCCCACACCACACACACTGCACCCATTCTTCTATACTTACCTTTCTGGCATCCATTGGTGACTGTGTGTGGGCCCCCTCCTCTCCCGTAGCCGTCACCGCCGCTGTTAGCGCACTGAGCTCTAGAGACTCTGGCACAGTGCCAGAGTCTACAGCGCATGCGCAGGACTCTGAAAAAATGGGGCGGCAGCCATTTTCCGGAGTCCTGCGGATGCGCTTTAGACTCTGGCACTGTGCCAGAGTCTCAGCGCTGAGAGCGGTAACAGCGGCGGTGACTGCTACAGGAGAGGAGGGGGCCCACATACGGAGTCTGCACACGGGTCCCCCCTCTCTAGAAACGCCACTGCCCTGGGATTAATATCCCTCCTATAGACCACTTTACGATAAATATTTCATTAAAACACAAAGTAAGTTCAACACGTCAAGTCTTGTTATATGGTTATCGTGATCAGGGCCGGCTCTAGACTTTGTGGCGCCCCGGGCAAAAAAAATATTGGCGTGGCTTCATGGAGAAGGGGCATGGTCAGTTATGCCCCCTGTAGAGTTGTGTCCCCAGTAGAGTTGTGACATACCTCCAGTACTGTGCCCACTGTAGAGTTGTGCCCCCTGGTTGCACCATGCCCCCAGTACTGTGCCCCCTGTAGAGTTGTGTCCCCTAGTTGCGCCGCTTAAAAATAAATAAATTAATACTTACAATCCCCGCTCCTGCTTCCTGACCGCTGCTGCCCTCTGTCTCCGGCCGCCGGCGCCGCTCCTCTGATCTATCAATTATGACCCCTAGTGTCTATGTGCCGCTCCCACAATGCAGTGCGGTGCGCGCTGCACAGCACCGCATCTACCGAGCACCGGGGGCACCAGTAGCGGATCTTGCCACAGTGGCGGTGCCCTCCGGAAGGTGGCACCCCGGGCAAAAATCCTGCGTGCCCGTAGCAAGATCCTCTACTGATCGCAATACAAAACAATAGTGTGCCCCCAAATTAATTGGAATTTGAAACTAGAAACTCTCTCTAAACTCACCTTATGGCATTTTTTCCTCATCTGCAGATGAACAGCTAGTAGCATTTAGGTGGGATCACTATAGAATAAGTCTGGACTTAAAACTGTCATTTAATTGAAAGCCAAGGTATTGCTATAATAGCTGCCAGGAGTTTTCTATTTTCTCTGTCCTTACAATCCTGATTTCTACTCAAACTGGCTTACGCCTTTGGCCCCTGAACTATAGAAGTGTATATAATGTGTCTGCAGAGTGTCCTTTGTTTATTAGCAACTGAAATGTTGGTCATTCTCTACATGTTTTGTGGCTGGTCTGCAACATTTTTGCTTGAGACTTGGTACATTTATCTACATAAATAATAAAGATTAAAAAAAACACATACTGCTGTTACTTTGCTATTTGCAATACAGTATATGGCAGATCAGATTTAGTATTTAAGCATTGGAAGAGTTAACACTGCAACAGAATACCTTCTACCTCTCACAGTCTGTGTCTAGCGATCAATTCTAATCTTCTAAACAATAAATGTAAGATGCTAAACTACAGTTTCTAAATTTGTGTCAAATTGATGGTATAGATTTATGTCAGAATAGGAAATGAAAGTTTTAATTCAAATAATACACCTTGGAAACAATAAACTAAATAACTAATGCATACATGTTCTGCATTTCTGGTGCAGTTTCACTTGCAAATAAAAGCATTATAGCTATGTGTTTTCATATTTGTACTTCTCACTGTCAATATTTCCAAGCTCCTTGTAGATGCTCTTGGTGCAGAGCCGGCCCTAACCAATATGATGCCCTAGGCAAGATTTTGGCTGGTGCCCCCTAGCACCGCCACTAGTTCTGCAGGAGATGCCTGGCTTGAGTCAGCTGGCAGCTCTGCTAACGTCGGGCGCCTTTGTTTATGAAAATGCTACTTATTTGCATTACTATGTGGCTAGGGTGCATAAGCAGCTTCTGCTGATTAAAATGATATGCAGCATGCCTATACTCTGTGTTCGACTGCGTCTGTATCTGCATACAAAATGCTACTTTACAGTGATTTCCAGGAATACACTGCAACGTAGCATTTTGTATGCAGATACAGCCGGAGTCACACACAGAATATAGGCATGCTGCATATCATTTTAATCAGCAGAAGCTGCTGGTGCCCCTAAGCATACCAAATGCCCTAGGCATTTGCCTAGTTTGCCTATGCCTAAGGCCAGCTCTGTCTTGGTGTGCCTGTTATTTCGGTACAAACTGTAACTAATTAATATAACTAACCACTGCATTGACTGGGAACTGGGAATGGAAAGAGGGTTGGAGGTAATATTTGTTGGGGATGGTCCTCAAGACTACAGGACATTCTAACAATTCTCCCCCGACAGAACTTCATTCCACGCCCAGCATATTCAGAGGGCTACAATCTTGCATTAACAGCCAGATACTTGGAACGTTTTTGGCCCAGCTGACACCAGTGCAGCACATGGGGAGATAGTCAGTGCTCGGACGGAGACTGCTCTCCATCTCTACACCTGATCCAGCTGTAAACTGACGGAGCTGACTACTTCCATCACAGCGCTCCCTGCATGGGTTACAGCGTGACTCACAACAAGGAGATCTCCACGGCTATACCATGATACAGGGTGCCCAGTACAGGTGATCATCATCTGCCTCCGCTGCCGGACCGAGGCTACACCACTGGGGCGCTCATTGCCGGATGCGTAGCGCTCCCTGCACGGAAGCGCAGCGCCAACTTCAAACATCAAGACCTTCACTGGTTTTCTTCTTACCCCAGCAACGCACCCTGGGTGCCCACTCATCGCCTCCGCTGCCAGACCGGATAAATTACTTGGGCGGTTGATATCACATTCATCCAACTACTCCGTATACATACGGTACACCTCAGTCCCGCTATTTAGCGAGGGTCCAGACACCCTGTTACACATAAGTGTCTGCTTCAAATGATGACAGTTTAAGGTGCCTCATACGGAGTGCTGTCATCATTGTTTGGCACCTAAGGATTCTCCATGTACATGTGAGTGACTTTCATATAACTTTTATTTTACATAACATCTAGCGCTGGAGTGCAAACCTGTGTGATTAGATCATATTAATATATACTATACAGCAGTTATGGCCATCAGTGTATAATGTTACAACCATTTATCTCATATCAGTATAGCCAGTATTGATCTATGAGCATCTATCAGGCTCCTAACTGTGGTGTGGATTTTATATTTATTTTATATTGTTTACTCCCGGGAGTTTGTGTTACCAGTGTATACTACACTATATTATCTCTTTTTTATCAATAATAAACAAAAATATTTTTTATTTTAACATGTTTAATTGTTTTCTGTACTTTTAAGCGCCACCTGGAATATTTATTTGTGTACATCACTCACATGTCTGAACTAATGTAGAGGAAATCACATCAGAACCCTTGAAGAGAGGGCTGAAAAGAGCACTGATTTGAGAGAGAGCATCTGTAGAAAGTGCTGGATTACGACCTTGTGGTTTATAAAACAGAACACTTCAGGTGTATTGGACTTCTTCCCTCCTCCATTTATCAAAAACACCCAAAACAGGTTAGTGTAATCCAAGCTCCT
The DNA here is from genome assembly GCF_028390025.1 of Pseudophryne corroboree. Classification (NCBI taxonomy): domain Eukaryota; kingdom Metazoa; phylum Chordata; class Amphibia; order Anura; family Myobatrachidae; genus Pseudophryne; species Pseudophryne corroboree. Next base: position 144,393,015 of record NC_086452.1, read on the forward strand.
AGTGCCCACTGGGCCATAAGTAGAATCCAAGGTTGATGAATAAATCATCCAGCTATGTTGTAGAGAAGGGAGTTGGTTTAGAAGAGAGTATTAGTAGGTAACCCAGCAGGTGCACAGGTGTACTTATTACTAATCGACACATTTTAACCACTTAACTGATTAATTATTTTTTCAAAAAACTGCTCAGAAAATGTTTGTTTTTATGAGTGAATTAGGTGTAGAATGTGTATTTAACCTTATTTAAAATGATTTTAGTTTAAAAGTGCAATATATAAAACACTTTTCCATTTATCCCAATCAATACTGACTCAGCAGAAATCAGGTTACCAGTAAATCAATATGCATGCATTTTAAGAACATAAACCCTGACACCAGTACAAGTCGTCAAGATGGTACAATGGCATGGTGAGGTAGCCTGGGAGAATTTGCAATTTGTACCTAGCACTGGAATCCATATTAAATACAAAACAGGTGTAAATATTATTCCTCTCAGGCTTAAGTCAGGGAATGAACTAAACTGATTAGTGTATTAACCAATTAACTGGCATGGTCAGATCACATGCGACTGCGACGTCCCACTGTGTCCCCCAGTTGTTGATGAGGAGATCCATTCTGCAGAAGTGCATATTATAATATTTAAATATTTAAAAAAAAAACTTTTTAAACTGTATTAAATAAAATTAAAAAGACAACAACTACTGTATATGAATGGATTTGAAGGTAAAATCGTCAGTTACGTGGTTAATGGCAATAGAACTATGGGGACAGAAGTGGTCATCAGTTGTCAAACATTTTAAAGGTGGAACATTAAAGAAGAAAACAGGTACAATTATTTGGGTTATCATTTTTTTGCACACAGAGAACTTTTTAATTTACAGAGCTTGGGATAGCTGTCCCTTATAGACATTCACCTAGATTAAAGCAGTACTGCGTTATTTGGGGGGTATCCAATTAGCTGTGGTAATTTACAACAGGCAATTATATCCACGGGGGCTATCCAATTAGTCTTGATAAACCGACGTGAGCCGCGGATTATCAGGGATTTTGTTACACCTGCCTCAGGCAGGCAAAACAAAATCCCCAGAAGCAGCTCCATTTTCAGGTGAAAACTGTGCTGTGACCACAAAACACACATGTTTCACAGAATCTGTGTGTTTTTTGTGAGAAAATGCATTTTTTTTGAGGGGGATCCTAATTAGATATCCTGTAAAAAAATAAAATAAAATATTGGGGAAACATTGGGGAAAAAAAGTGCAAAAACATCTTTTGCACCCAATGTTTTATTGTACCTAATTGGATACCCCTCTTTATTGGAATTGGAGTGCTGGTCCCTTGCTGGATACCAACAGTTACATGATTTTATAAACATCAAGGCTCATTGAGCATTTCCATATACTGTACAAGTTCCTTGTTATTTAGTTTACTTTGACCAATAGCTTTATTCCATGCCTATAATATGACAAAGACAATAAACAAATGCAATGACACACATCTTGATGTAATGGAAACACAGGAGGAAAGAGGGCCCTGCTCATGAGATCTTACAATCTAATGTGGAGAGACTGGGGCAGACACAATACAGAGAAGAGGTGTAGACGAGGGCAGGGAAGAGAGTTCCATAGGTGCGGAGTGGTACAGGAGGAAAATAGTAGGAGGCTGGATAAGTACTGAAGGTGGTATGCAGTCACAATAATAATAATAATAATAATAATAAAAAATTAAATAAATAAAAAAATATTCTTATAATATTAGGCTCTATCTACAAAACAAATTAGATCAAGCAATTAAAACTAGTGTACTGTCCTGGTAATTGATACCGTACACGGTATGTGTACTGTAGTTCCCATAACATGTGTGCCTAGTATAGCCCCTAAGCGCAATAGTCCTAACATGCACAATATTCATAAAATAAATCCCAGTATCAGAAACAGCAAATGAAAATAAAAAAGGCACTTCATAAAAAATAAATAGTTATTTATATATTGTAAAGCTCTTAGGACATTTATAAAAAGGGATCCAGTCAGGATCCAGACGTTACTGACATCGGACGCCAGAATCCCAACACTGCTTGAAATGCCGGTGGAAGCAATCCGAATAGGGTCACAATCCCGGGATCACAAATGACTGTTTGCTGGGCTGCTGGAGAAGTAAGCCGGGGGTGAGGGGTGGCTTTAGGCTGCGGGGACCGAGGGGTTGGATTTAGGCACCCCCGGAGAGGGTTAGGGTTAGGCTGTGGGGTGAGGAGGGATAGGTTAAGGCTGAGGAAAGGGGTGGTTAGGTTTAGTCACCACTGGGGAGGGTTAGGTTTAGGTTGCAGGAAGGGAAGGTTAGGGTTAGGAGGGTGTGTGTGTGGGGAGGTTAACAAACTTACCCAACCCCTGTTGGGATTCTAAACATAAAGATGCTGCGGTCGGTATTCTGACTACGCTGACATATCAGCCCCAACCTGTTGAATATCTCCCATAAATCTTCTGTAACAAAAAACCTACATATATACATATATACACACATATATATATATATATATATATATATGATCCATAGATAGATATAGATTCATATGTATGGATAGGGGTATATATGGTGTCAAATCCATGTCTTCCTCTCCTTGAGTTTGACATGTCGCCCCCACTCATATACATATAAAGGTTACGGAATGACCCCAAATCAATCGTACTTTGTGTATAATACCTAGTGGTACAGGAAAATGCATAACGTTAAGTTATGTATGGGTGATGTGTTTACTGTACATCACCCGTGTATACTGTAGAGATGAGCGCCTGAAATTTTTCGGGTTTTGTGTTTTGGTTTTGGGTTCGGTTCCGCGGCCGTGTTTTGGGTTCGAACGCGTTTTGGCAAAACCTCACCGAATTATTTTTGTCGGATTCGGGTGTGTTTTGGATTCGGGTGTTTTTTTCCAAAAACACTAAAAAACAGCTTAAATCATAGAATTTGGGGGTCATTTTGATCCCAAAGTATTATTAACCTCAAAAACCATAATTTACACTCATTTTCAGTCTATTCTGAATACCTCACACCTCACAATATTATTTTTAGTCCTAAAATTTGCACCGAGGTCGCTGTGTGAGTAAGATAAGCGACCCTAGTGGCCGACACAAACACCGGGCCCATCTAGGAGTGGCACTGCAGTGTCACGCAGGATGTCCCTTCCAAAAAACCCTCCCCAAACAGCACATGACGCAAAGAAAAAAAGAGGCGCAATGAGGTAGCTGTGTGAGTAAGATTAGCGACCCTAGTGGCCGACACAAACACCGGGCCCATCTAGGAGTGGCACTGCAGTGTCACGCAGGATGGCCCTTCCAAAAAACCCTCCCCAAACAGCACATGACGCAAAGAAAAAAAGAGGCGCAATGAGGTAGCTGACTGTGTGAGTAAGATTAGCGACCCTAGTGGCCGACACAAACACCGGGCCCATCTAGGAGTGGCACTGCAGTGTCACGCAGGATGTCCCTTCCAAAAAACCCTCCCCAATCAGCACATGATGCAAAGAAAAAGAAAAGAAAAAAGAGGTGCAAGATGGAATTATCCTTGGGCCCTCCCACCCACCCTTATGTTGTATAAACAAAACAGGACATGCACACTTTAACCAACCCATCATTTCAGTGACAGGGTCTGCCACACGACTGTGACTGATATGACGGGTTGGTTTGGACCCCCCCCAAAAAAGAAGCAATTAATCTCTCCTTGCACAAACTGGCTCTACAGAGGCAAGATGTCCACCTCATCTTCACCCTCCGATATATCACCGTGTACATCCCCCTCCTCACAGATTATCAATTCGTCCCCACTGGAATCCACCATCTCAGCTCCCTGTGTACTTTGTGGAGGCAATTGCTGCTGGTCAATGTCTCCGCGGAGGAATTGATTATAATTCATTTTAATGAACATCATCTTCTCCACATTTTCTGGATGTAACCTCGTACGCCGATTGCTGACAAGGTGAGCGGCGGCACTAAACACTCTTTCGGAGTACACACTTGTGGGAGGGCAACTTAGGTAGAATAAAGCCAGTTTGTGCAAGGGCCTCCAAATTGCCTCTTTTTCCTGCCAGTATAAGTACGGACTGTGTGACGTGCCTACTTGGATGCGGTCACTCATATAATCCTCCACCATTCTATCAATGTTGAGAGAATCATATGCAGTGACAGTAGACGACATGTCCGTAATCGTTGTCAGGTCCTTCAGTCCGGACCAGATGTCAGCATCAGCAGTCGCTCCAGACTGCCCTGCATCACCGCCAGCGGGTGGGCTCGGAATTCTGAGCCTTTTCCTCGCACCCCCAGTTGCGGGAGAATGTGAAGGAGGAGATGTTGACAGGTCGCGTTCCGCTTGACTTGACAATTTTGTCACCAGCAGGTCTTTCAACCCCAGCAGACCTGTGTCTGCCGGAAAGAGAGATCCAAGGTAGGCTTTAAATCTAGGATCGAGCACGGTGGCCAAAATGTAGTGCTCTGATTTCAACAGATTGACCACCCGTGAATCCTTGTTAAGCGAATTAAGGGCTGCATCCACAAGTCCCACATGCCTAGCGGAATCGCTCCGTGTTAGCTCCTTCTTCAATGCCTCCAGCTTCTTCTGCAAAAGCCTGATGAGGGGAATGACCTGACTCAGGCTGGCAGTGTCTGAACTGACTTCACGTGTGGCAAGTTCAAAGGGCATCAGAACCTTGCACAACGTTGAAATCATTCTCCACTGCACTTGAGACAGGTGCATTCCATCTCCTATATCGTGCTCAATTGTATAGGCTTGAATGGCCTTTTGCTGCTCCTCCAACCTCTGAAGCATATAGAGGGTTGAATTCCACCTCGTTACCACTTCTTGCTTCAGATGATGGCAGGGCAGGTTCAGTAGTTTTTGGTGGTGCTCCAGTCTTCTGTACGTGGTGCCTGTACGCCGAAAGTGTCCCGCAATTCTTCTGGCCACCGACAGCATCTCTTGCACACCCCTGTCGTTTTTTAAAAAATTCTGCACCACCAAATTCAAGGTATGTGCAAAACATGGGACGTGCTGGAATTTGCCCATATTTAATGCACACACAATATTGCTGGCGTTGTCCGATGCCACAAATCCACAGGAGAGTCCAATTGGGGTAAGCCATTCCGCGATGATCTTCCTCAGTTGCCGTAAGAGGTTTTCAGCTGTGTGCGTATTCTGGAAAGCGGTGATACAAAGCGTAGCCTGCCTAGGAAAGAGTTGGCGTTTGCGAGATGCTGCTACTGGTGCCGCCGCTGCTGTTCTTGCGGCGGGAGTCCATACATCTACCCAGTGGGCTGTCACAGTCATATAGTCCTGACCCTGCCCTGCTCCACTTGTCCACATGTCCGTGGTTAAGTGGACATTGGGTACAACTGCATTTTTTAGGACACTGGTGAGTCTTTTTCTGACGTCCGTGTACATTCTCGGTATCGCCTGCCTAGAGAAGTGGAACCTAGATGGTATTTGGTAACGGGGGCACACTGCCTCAATAAATTGTCTAGTTCCCTGTGAACTAACGGCGGATACCGGACGCACGTCTAACACCAACATAGTTGTCAAGGACTCAGTTATCCGCTTTGCAGTAGGATGACTGCTGTGATATTTCATCTTCCTCGCAAAGGACTGTTGAACAGTCAATTGCTTACTGGAAGTAGTACAAGTGGGCTTACGACTTCCCCTCTGGGATGACCATCGACTCCCAGCGGCAACAACAGCAGCGCCAGCAGCAGTAGGCGTTACACGCAAGGATGCATCGGAGGAATCCCAGGCAGGAGAGGACTCGTCAGACTTGCCAGTGACATGGCCTGCAGTACTATTGGCATTCCTGGGGAAGGAGGAAATTGACACTGAGGGAGTTGGTGGGGTGGTTTGCGTGAGCTTGGTTACAAGAGGAAGGGATTTACTGGTCAGTGGACTGCTTCCGCTGTCACCCAAAGTTTTTGAACTTGTCACTGACTTATTATGAATGCGCTGCAGGTGACGTATAAGGGAGGATGTTCCGAGGTGGTTAACGTCCTTACCCCTACTTATTACAGCTTGACAAAGGGAACACACGGCTTGACACCTGTTGTCCGCATTTCTGGTGAAATACCTCCACACCGAAGAGCTGATTTTTTTGGTATTTTCACCTGGCATGTCAACGGCCATATTCCTCCCACGGACAACAGGTGTCTCCCCGGGTGCCTGACTTAAACAAACCACCTCACCATCAGAATCCTTCTGGTCAATTTCCTCCCCAGCGCCAGCAACACCCATATCCTCCTCATCCTGGTGTACTTCAACACTGACATCTTCAATCTGACTATCAGGAACTGGACTGCGGGTGCTCCTTCCAGCACTTGCAGGGGGCATGCAAATAGTGGAAGGCGCATGCTCTTCACGTCCAGTGTTGGGAAGGTCAGGCATCGCAAACGACACAATTGGACTCTCCTTGTGGATTTGGGATTTCAAAGAACGCACAGTTCTTTGCGGTGCTTTTGCCAGCTTGAGTCTTTTCAGTTTTCTAGCGAGAGGCTGAGTGCTTCCATCCTCATGTGAAGCTGAACCACTAGCCATGAACATAGGCCAGGGCCTCAGCCGTTCCTTGCCACTCCGTGTGGTAAATGGCATATTGGCAAGTTTACGCTTCTCCTCCGACAATTTTATTTTAGGTTTTGGAGTCCTTTTTTTTCTGATATTTGGTGTTTTGGATTTGACATGCTCTGTACTATGACATTGGGCATCGGCCTTGGCAGACGACGTTGCTGGCATTTCATCGTCTCGGCCATGACTAGTGGCAGCAGCTTCAGCACGAGGTGGAAGTGGATCTTGATCTTTCCCTAATTTTGGAACCTCAACTTTTTTGTTCTCCATATTTTATAGGCAGAACTAAAAGGCACCTCAGGTAAACAATGGAGATGGATGGATTGGATACTAGTATACAATTATGGACGGACTGCCACGGTTAGGTGGTATAAAAAAACCACGGTTAGGTGGTATATATTGTAATACAATTATGGATGGACGGACTGCCTGCCGAGTGCCGACACAGAGGTAGCCACAGCCGTGAACTACCGCACTGTACACTGGTTGATAAAGAGATAGTAGTATACTCGTAACAACTAGTATGACACTATGACGGTATAAAGAATGAAAAAAAAACCACGGTTAGGTGGTATATATTATAATAATACAATTATGGATGGACGGACTGCCTGCCGAGTTCCGACACAGAGGTAGCCACAGCCGTGAACTACCGCACTGTACACTGGTTGATAAAGAGATAGTAGTATACTCGTAACAACTAGTATGACTGACTATGACGGTATAAAGAATGAAAAAAAACCCACGGTTAGGTGGTATATATTGTAATACAATTATGGATGGACGGACTGCCTGCCGAGTTCCGACACAGAGGTAGCCACAGCCGTGAACTACCGCACTGTACACTGGTTGATAAAGAGATAGTAGTATACTCGTAACAACTAGTATGACTGACTATGACGGTATAAAGAATGAAAAAAAAACCACGGTTAGGTGGTATATATTGTAATACAATTATGGATGGACGGACTGCCTGCCGAGTTCCGACACAGAGGTAGCCACAGCCGTGAACTACCGCACTGTACACTGGTTGATAAAGAGATAGTAGTATACTCGTAACAACTAGTATGACTGACTATGACGGTATAAAGAATGAAAAAAAAACCACGGTTAGGTGGTATATATTATAATACAATTATGGATGGACGGACTGCCTGCCGACTGCCGACACAGAGGTAGCCACAGCCGTGAACTACCGCACTGTACACTGGTTGATAAAGAGATAGTAGTATACTCGTAACAACTAGTATGACACTATGACGGTATAAAGAATGAAAAAAAAACCACGGTTAGGTGGTATATATTATAATACAATTATGGATGGACGGACTGCCTGCCGACTGCCGACACAGAGGTAGCCACAGCCGTGAACTACCGCACTGTACACTGGTTGATAAAGAGATAGTAGTATACTCGTAACAACTAGTATGACTGACTATGACGGTATAAAGAATGAAAAAAAAAACCACGGTTAGGTGGTATATATTATAATACAATTATGGATGGACGGACTGCCTGCCGAGTGCCGACACAGAGGTAGCCACAGCCGTGAACTACCGCACTGTACACTGGTTGATAAAGAGATAGTAGTATACTCGTAACAACTAGTATGACTGACTATGACGGTATAAAGAATGAAAAAAAAACCACGGTTAGGTGGTATATATTATAATACAATTATGGATGGACGGACTGCCTGCCGACTGCCGACACAGAGGTAGCCACAGCCGTGAACTACCGCACTGTACACTGGTTGATAAAGAGATAGTAGTATACTCGTAACAACTAGTATGACACTATGACGGTATAAAGAATGAAAAAAAAACCACGGTTAGGTGGTATATATTATAATAATACAATTATGGATGGACGGACTGCCTGCCGACTGCCGACACAGAGGTAGCCACAGCCGTGAACTACCGCACTGTACACTGGTTGATAAAGAGATAGTAGTATACTCGTAACAACTAGTATGACTATGACGACGGTATAAAGAAAGAAAAAAAAATACCACGGTTAGGTGGTATATAATTATACAATTATGGATGGACGGACTGCCTGCCGAGTGCCGACTGCCGACACAGAGGTAGCCACAGCCGTGAACTACCGCACTGTACTGTGTCTGCTGCTAATATAGACTGGTTGATAAAGAGATAGTATACAACAATATACTACTATACTGGTGGTCAGGCACTGGTCACCACTAGTCACACTGGCAGTGGCACTCCTGCAGCAAAAGTGTGCACTGTTTAATTTTAAATTAATATAATATTATGTACTCCTGGCTCCTGCTATAACAACCTGCAGTGCTCCCCAGTCTCCCCCACAATTATTATAAGCTTTTATACATTGATGTGCAGCACACTGGGCTGAGCTGAGTGCACACAGACTGAGTCACACTGTGTGACTGCTGTGTATCGTTTTTTTCAGGCAGAGAACGGATATAGCAGAGAACGGATATATTAAATAAAAGTTAACTTAACAACAACTGCACTGGTCACTGTGGTAAACTCTGTCTGCACAATCTCTCTCTCTCTCTCTCTCTTCTAATCTATTCTAATGGAGAGGACACCAGCCACGTCCTCTCCCTATCAATCTCAATGCACGTGTGAAAATGGCGGCGACGCGCGGCTCCTTATATAGAATCCGAGTCTCGCGAGAATCCGACAGCGTCATGATGACGTTCGGGCGCGCTCGGGTTAACCGAGCAAGGCGGGAAGATCCGAGTCGCTCGGACCCGTGAAAAAAAAAGTGAAGTTCGTGCGGGTTCGGATTCAAAGAAACCGAACCCGCTCATCTCTAGTATACTGTACATCACCCATACATCATCCTGCAGCAATCTTACAATGCATGGAGTTGAATAGCCTCCTATACCGTAAGTCGAGTGACTATGTTTAGTGTTTCTGTACCAGCATTTGTTAAAACGGTCTTTATAAGTTTGAACCACTTAACTGGCAATTTTTACTTTCAAAACCATTCATAACATTGTTTTTTATAGTATATAAGGTTTTATTTAATATAAAAAAAAAATATTTTTTAGAATATTTAGATATTATATTATTCACATCTGCAGAACGAATCTTCTCATCAAAAACTGGAGAACACAGTAGGGTGGCGTGGTTGCATGTGATCTGACTGTACCAGTTAAGTGGTTTAAGCAAACAACACAAAGCATCATAGCTTTAATAATGGATGCTACTAATGATTCTGGGTTATCATTAGAGATGAGCGGGTTTAGTTCCCTGAGAACCAAACCCCACCGAACTTCACCACCCGAGCCCGGCTCGGATTTTCCTGCCTGACTCGGAAACCATAATGAGGCAAAACATCATCATCCCACTGTCGGATTCTCGCGGTGTTTGGATTCCATATAAGGAGATGTGCGTCGCCGCCATTTTCAATCAGGCATTGGAGAGTGTAGCGAGAGGATGTGTCTCTGTCCTCAGTATCCTGCATCAGTACAGTGGTGGTGTCTTGTGCTGCATCGGTCCAGTCACAGTGGTGGTGTCCTCTGCTGCCATATGTCCTGTGCTGCTGTATATGTCCAGTCCAGTGGTGCTGTGTTGTGCTGCATCAGTACAGTGTTGGTGTATTGTGCTGCATCAGTCCAGTCACAGTGGTGGTGTCCTCTGCTGCCATATGTCCAGTGCTGCTGTGTAAGTCCAGTCCATTGCAGTGGTGCTGTGTTAACCTGCATCAGTCCAGTGGTAGTGTCCCTGTGCTGCTGTATATGTCCAGTGGTACTGCCGTATACAGTATGTCCAGTGATACTGCTGTATATGTCCAGTGATGCTGCAGTATATGTCCAGCGGTACTGCCGTATAAATCCAGTGATACTGCTCTATATGTCCAGTGGTACTGCCATATAATACCAGTGATACTGCCGTATTGGTACTGCTGTATAAATCCAGTGGTACTGGTGTATAAATCCAGTCCCGTGATACTGCTGTATATGTCCAGTGGTACTGCCATATAATTCCAGTGATACTGCCGTACATGTCCAGTGGTCATGTAGTATAAATCCAGTGGTACTGCCGTATAATTCCAGTGATACTGCCATATAAATCCAGTCCAGTGGTACTGCCATGTAAGTCCAGTGGTTCTGCCATATAAATCCAGTGGTACTGCTATACAATTCCAGTGATACTGCCGTATAATTCCAGTGATACTGCCGTATAATTCCAGTGGTACTGCCGTATAATTCCAGTGATACTGCCGTATAATTCCAGTGATACTGCCGTATAAATCCAGTGATAATGCCGTATAAGTCCAGTGATACTGCCATATAAATCCAGTCCAGTGGTACTGCCATGTAAGTCCAGTGGTTCTGCCATATAAATCCAGTAGTACTGCTATATAATTCCAGTGATACTGCCGTAGAATTTCAGTGATACTGCCGTATAATTCCAGTGGTACTGCAGTATAATTCCAGTAGTACTGCCTTATAATTCCAGTAGTACTGCCTTATAATTCCAGTGGTCCTGGTGTATAAATCCAGTGATACATACTGCCATATAAATCCAGTCCAGTGGTACTGCCATGTAAGTCCAGTGGTTCTGCCATATAAATCCAGTCGTACTGCTATATAATTCCAATGATATTGCCGTATAATTTTAGTGATACTGCCGTATAATTCCAGTGGTACTGCATTATAATTCCAGTGAAACTGTCGTATAAATCCAGTGATACTGCCATATAAATCCAGTCCAGTGGTACTGCCATGTAAGTCCAGTGGTTCTGCCATAAAAGTCCAGTGGTACTGCTATATAATTCCAGTGATACTGCCGTATAATTCCAGTGATACTGCCGTATAATTCCAGTGATACTGCCATATAATTCCAGTGGTACTGCCGTATAATTCCAGTGATACTGGCGTTAATTCCAGTGATACTGGCGTATAATTCCAGTGGTACGGGCGTATAAATCCAGTGATACTGCCGTATAAATCAAGTCCAGTGGTACTGCTGTATAAATCCAGTGGTACTGCGGCATAATTCCAGTGATACTGCCATATATGTCCAGTGGTACTGGTGTATAGGTCCAGTGATACTACCGTATAATTCCAGTCCAGTGGTACTGCCGTATAAATCTGCTGTATAAGTCCAGTGATACTGCATATAATTCCAGTGATACTGCCGTATAATTCAAGTTGGTACTGCCGTATAAGTCCAGTGGTACTGACCTGTGCTGTATATTATTTACTCCATTTAAAGTGATTATTAACATTTAATCCAAATAATTTTTACAAGGTTTGCACTGTGTGGTGTAGTGATACGCTGTCCTGTGCCACATATTGTGTTATATAACTCCAGAAAAAAAATGGAGAACAAAAATTTGAAGGATAAAATAGGGAAATATCAAGAACCACTTTCTCCTAGTGCTGAAGCTGCTGCCACTAGTCATGACATAGATGATGAAATGCCATCAACGTCATCTGCCAAGGTCGATTTCCAATGTGATAGTAGAGGGCATGTAAAATCCAAAAAGACAAATTTCAGAAAAAAGACCCAAAAAAATAAACTGAAATGGTCTGAGGAGAAATGTAAACTAGCCAATATGCCATTTATGACAAGGAGTGTCAAGGAACGGCTAAGGACCTGGCCTATGTACATAACTAGTGGTTCAGCTTCACATGACGATGGAAGCCCTCATCCTCCCGCTAGAAAAATTATAAGAGTTAAGCTGGAAAAAGCACAGCAAACAACTGTGTGTTCTAAGATGGTATCACAAATCCCCAAGGAGAGTCCAAGTGTGTCGGCGGTTGCGATGCCTGAACTTCCCAACACTGGATGGGAAGAGGTGGCTCCTTCCACCATTTGCACACCCTCTTGAAGTGCTGGAAGTAGCACCCACAGTCCAGTTTCTGATATTCAAATTGAAGATGTCACTGTGGAAGTACACCAGGATGAGGATATGGGTGTTGCTGGCACTGAGGAGGAAGTTGGCGATGAGGATTCTGATGGTGATGTGGTTTGTTTAAATCAGGCACCGGGGAGACATCTGTTGTCTGTGGGATGAATAAGCCCATTGTGATGCCTGGGCAAAATAGCAAAAAAAGCTACATCTTCGGTATGGAATTATTTCTCCACAAATCCGGACAACAGGTGACAAGCCGTGTGTTGCCTCTGTCAATCTGTAATAAGTAGGGGTAAGGACGTTAACCACCTAGGAACATTCTCACTTATATGTCACCTGCTGCGCATTCATCAGAAGACAGTGTCAAGTTGTGAAACTTTGGGTATGAGCGTAAGCAGTCCACTGACACCTAAATCCCTTCTTCCTCTTATACCCAAGCTCCTGCAAGCAACACCACCAACTCCCTCAATGTCAACTTCCTCCTCAGTCAGGAACATCAGTAGTCCTGCAGGCCATGTCAGACTGAGGAATCCTCTCCAAACCGGGATTCCTTCAGAGGATCCTTCAGTGGTACGCCTACTGCTGCTTTTGCTGCCGCTGCCAGGGCTGCCCTCAGAAATTATGGGGCCCAGGACTGAAAAAATAGACAGGGCCCCTCCCTCCCACCCAAAATAAATTCTGCCGCAATGCTTCACTACTATGTGATGTCATACATTGTGATGTTACATATAGGTGGAGTGTTGCGGACCTCCAGGAATGGTTTATATAGAGCTGATGCGCAGATAAGACTTGTTTTAAGAAGTCCTCCTTGTACATAAGACTGCTGTTGATTCACAGACTGGTGCAGCTCTACAGGTATTGGTGGTAGGAGCCAGGGGTGGGCACCCCTCTCTGCAATGGCCCAGGACACCAGTCCCTACAGTCCCCCCCTAATGGCTGCCCTGGCCGCTGCTGTCAATGCTGCTGGGAGTCGATCGTCATCCCAGAGGGGAAGCTGGAAAACCACTTATACTACTTCAACTAAGCAATTGACTGTCCAACAGTCCTTTGTGAGGAAGATGAAATATAACAGCAGTCATCCTGTTGCAAAGCGGATAACTGAGGCCTTGACAGCTATGTTGGTGTTAGACGTGCCTCTGGTATCTGCCATTAGTTCAGTGGGACTTAGAGAATTGATGGAGGTAGTGTGTCCCCGATATCAAATCCCATCTAGGTTCCACTTCACTAGGCAGGCAATACCGAGAATGTACAGAGACGTCAGAAAAAGTGTCCTCAGTGTCCTAAAAAATTCAGTTGTACCCACTGGTCACTTAACCACGGACATGTGGACAAGTGAAGCAGGGCAGACAAAGGATTATATGACTGTGACAGCCCATTGGGTAGATGTATTACCTCCCGGTGCAACAACAGCAGCGACGCCAGTAGCAGCATCTCGCAAACACCAACTAGTTCCTAGGTAGGTTACGCTATGTATCACCGCTTTCCGTAAGTGGCACACCGTTGACAACCTCTTGCGGAAACTGAGGGACATCGTCGTACAATGGCTTACCCCATTTTATACTCTCCTGGGGATTTGTGATATCAGACAACACCACCAATATTGTGCGTGCATTACATCTGGGCAAATTCCACTACGTCCCATGTTTTGCACAAACAATTAATTTGGTGGTGCAGAATTTTTTGACAATGACAGGGGCATGCAGGAGATGCTGTCAGTGGTCCAAAAAATTGCGGGCAACTTTCAACATTCGGCCACTGCGTGCCGAAGACTGGAGCACCAGCAAACACTACTGAACCTGCCCTGCCATCCCCTGAAGCAAGAGGTGGTAACGAGGTGGAATTCAGCACTCTATATGCTTCAGAGGATGGAGGAGCAGCAAAAGGCCATTGAAGCCTATACATCCACCTACGAGATAGGCAAAGGAGGGGGATTGCTCCTGACTCAAACGCAGTGGAGAATGATATCCGTCTTGTGCAAGGTTCTCCAACCCTTCGTACTTGTCACACGTGAAGTCAGTTCAGACACTGCCAGCTTCAGTCAGGTCATTCCCCTCATTAGGCTTTTGCAGAAGCAGCTGGATAAATTGAAGGAGGCGCTAAGACGGAACAAATCCGCTAAGTATGTGGGACTTGTGGATGGAGTCCTGCATTCGCTTGGCCAGGATTCAAGGGTGATCAATCTGTTGAAATCAGAGCACTACATTTTGGCCACCGTGCTCAATCCTAGGTTTAAAGCCTACGTTGTATCTCTCTATTCGGCAGACACCAGTCTGCAGATGGTTTAAAGACCTGCTGGTGAGTAAATTGTCAAATCAAGCGGAACATGACCCGTCAACAGCTCCTCCTTTATTTTCTCCCGACCTGGGACTGTGAGGAAAAGGATAAGATTTACTAGGCCACCCGCTGGCGGTGATGCAGGGCAGTCTGGAGCGAGTGCTGACATCTGATCAGGACTGAAGGACTTTCTAACGATTACTGACATGTCTACTGTCACTGCCTATGATTCTGTCACCATTGAAAGAATGGTGGAGGATTATATTAGTGACAGCATCCAAGTAGGCATGTCAGACAGTACATACTTATACTGGCAGGAAAAAGAGGCAATTTGGATGCCCTTGCACAAACTGGCTTAATTTTACCTAAGTTGCCCCCCTTCCAGTGTGTACTCTGAAAGAGTTTTTAATGCAGCCGGTAAACTTGTCAGAGATCGGCGTAGGAGGTTACTACCACAAAATGTGGAGAAGATGATGTTTATCAAAATTAAATATAAATTCCTCGGGAAGACCTTTACCAGCAATTGCCTCCAGAAAGTACACAGGGACCTGTGATGGTGGATTCCAGTGAATATGAATTAATACTCTGTCAGGAGGAGGATGTACACACTAAAAGGGGTGAGGAATCGGAGGATGATGATGAGGTTGACTCTTGCCTCTGTAGAGCCAGTTTGTGCAAGGAGAGATTGATTGCTTCTTTTTTGGTGGGGGCCCAAACAAACCAGTAATTTCAGCCACAGTCGTGTGGCAGACCCTATCGCTGAAATGATTGGTCTGTTAAAGTGTGCATGTCCTGTTTATACAACATAAGGGTGGGTGCGAGGGCCCAAGGACAATTCCATCTTGCACCTCTTTTTAATCTTTGCATCATGTGCGGTTTGGGGACTAGTTTTTAAAGTGCCATCCTGTCTGACACTGCCGTATAACTCCAGGGGTACTGCCGTATAAGTTCAGTCCAGTGGTGCTGTCTTGTGCTGCATCAGTTCAGAGGTGGTGTCCTGTGCTGTATATTATTTACTCCAATTAAAAGGCTTATAAACACATATTATTATCCAAATAATTTTTATAGGGTTTGCCCTGTGTGTTGTAGGGGTACGCTTGCCTGTGCTGCATATTATTATAATAGCTCCAAATAAAAGGGTTATTATTATCCAAATTAATTTTACAGGCTTTGCCATGTGTGTGTGTGTTAGGGGCACGCTCCCCTGTGCCACAAATATTGTGCATGTATTACATCTGGGCAAATTCCAGCATGTCCCATGTTGTTTGTGCTGCACACTTGTGTCACTTAGCTTAGTCATACAGCTACCTCATTGCACCTCTTTTTCTTCTTTGCATGATGTGCTGTTTGGGGCCTATTTTTTAAACCTGTCATCCTGTCCGCCACTGCAGTGCCACTCCTAGATGGGCCTGGTGTTTGTGCCGCCCACTTGTGGCGCTTAGCTTAGTCATCCAGCCACCTTGGTACAACCTTTTGGCCTAAAAACAATATTGTGAGGTGTGAGGTGTTCAGAATAGACTGGAAATTAGTGGAAATGAATGTTAATGAGGTTAATAATGCCATAGGATTAAAATTACCCCCAAATTCTGTGAATGTAGCTGTTTTTATGTTTTTTTTCAAAATCATCCAGATCCAAAACACTCAAGGGTGGTTTTGGCAAAACCAATCCAGATCTAAAACACAAGCATGGAACCAGAACCAAAACCAAAACACAAAAAGTGCCCGCCGCACATCTCTAGTTATCATTAATCATATGCATTTTTATTGAAAAATTGGTTAGTAGAAATTAGAGATGAGCGGGTTCGGTTCGCCGAGAACCGAACCCTACCGAACTCCACGTGTCAAACACAGTTCCGAGCCCGGCTCGGTTATTCCCACCTGACTCGGAAAACCCGAACGAGGCAAAACATCATCATCCCGCTGTCGGATTCTCGCGGGTTTGGGATTCCATATAAAGAGCCGCGCGTCACCACCATTTTCACTCAGGCATTGTAGAGAGTACAGAGAGGACATGGCTACGTTCTCTCAGTGTCAGTTCTCAGTATCAGTGCTCAGTATCAGTGCTCATTGGCCCTCATTCCGAGTTATTCGCTCGCTAGCTGCTTTTAGCAGCATTGCACACGCTAGGCCGCCGCAATCTGGAAGTGTATCTTAGCTTAGCAGAATAGCGAACGAAAAATTAGCAAAACTGCTACTAAATAATTCTTAGCAGTTTCTGAGTAGCTCCGGACCTACTCACAGATTGTAATCAGCTCAGTCCGTTTAGTTCCTGGTTTGACGTAACAAACATGCCCTGCGTTCGGCCAGCCACTCCCCCGTTTCCCCAGCCACTCCCGCATTTTTACCTGACACGCCTGCGTTTTTTTGCAAATGCCGGGAAAACGCTGAGTTGCCACCCAGAAATGCTCCTTTCCTGTCAATCATTTACCAAACAGCAGTGCGACTGAAAAGCGCCGCAAAAGCCACAGCAAAACTGCTAAGTTTTGTGTTAAATAACTAAGCACATGCACCCTGCGTGCCTGGCGCATGCGCAATTTGCAACAAATCTCAGCATAGTGAAAATCGTCAACGAGCGAACAACTCGGAATGACCCCATTGTCTTGTGCTGCATCGTGCTGCTCAGTGTCAGTTCTCAGTAGTATCATCAGTGCTCAGTATCAGTGCTCATTGTCTTGTGCTGCTCAGTAATACATTACTAATACTAGTACAGTGTCTTGTGCTGCATCTTGCTGCTATAGGGTGCTGTGGTAGTAGTGTCCTGTGACTGTGCATCGGTCATCATCATTCCAGTCACAGTGGTATCTGGGTGGTGACAATTCCAGAGCGCTTTTGTGCTGCTCACTAATACTAGTACAGTGTCTTGTGCTGCATAGTGCTGCTCAGTGTCAGTTCTCAGTAGTATCATCATTGCTCAGGATCACGGCTCAGTAATATCATCAGTGCTCAGTATCACAGGGTGCTGTGGTAGTAGTGTCCTGTGACTGTGCATCGGTCATCATCATTCCAGTCACAATGGTATCTGGGGGGTGACAATTCCAGAGTGCTTTTGTGCTGCTCACTTATACTAATACAGTGTCTTGTGCTGCATCGTGCTGCTCAGTGTCAGTTCTCAGTAGTATCATCATTGCTCAGTATCACTGCTAAGTAGTATCATCAGTGCTCAGTATCACTGGTCAGTGCTCAGTGTTTTGTGCTGCATCGTGCTGCTCAGTGTCAGTTCTCAGTAGTATCATCAGTGCTCAG
The DNA here is from genome assembly GCF_028390025.1 of Pseudophryne corroboree. NCBI lineage: Eukaryota > Metazoa > Chordata > Amphibia > Anura > Myobatrachidae > Pseudophryne > Pseudophryne corroboree. Next base: position 144,410,967 of record NC_086452.1, read on the forward strand.
TATCACTGCTCAGTAGTATCATCAGTGCTTAGTGTCTTGTGCTGCTCAGTGTCAGTTCTCATCATCACTGTTCAGTAGTATCATCAGTGCTCAGTATCACTGCTCAGTAGTATCATCAGTGCTCAGACTCACTGGTCAGTGTCTTGTGCTGCTCAGTGTCAGTTCTCAGTATCACTGCTCAGTAGTATTATCAGTGCTCAGTATCACTGCTCAGTAGTATCATCAGTGCTCGGAATCACTGGTCAGTGCTTAGTGTCTTGTGCTACTCTGTGTCAGTTCCAGTGGCGCACCCAGGGGGGGTTTCCGAGTACCCAGAAACCCCCCTCCACTAAAAAAAAAAATCTCGGATTCATAAAGCCTTCACCACAGATTTCTGGTTGGAGATATATCTCTTCACAATTCTGATTGTGATCACCTGATTGTAAAATCCTCACATCAACTGAAATATGTGTTTATATAAGATTGTTATATCATTTTACTGAATTTTTAGTAATTTGTACCAAAGACGAATGTTTAGGTCGCAAATGTCGTCGGTTTGTGTATGAATAAAAACTTTTAAACATAGTTATTCTAAAGGCGTATTGGCTCCCACTAGAACCTTTTTCCTTTTCATATCTATTCTTTATACCTCATCTGACAGAAGGTATTTCTCAGTGGTTTGAGACTAGTGGTATAGCGCAGAAAAAAGGTTACTTTTTATTTTAAAATATATATATATATATATATATATATATATATGTGTAGATATATATATATATATATATATATACACACACACACACAGACACACTAGTTTTACGGACCCAGCATATACTGGGTCACCTCAGTCCCCACCCCCGTGATTGGCTCCGCCCAGTTCTGGAAACCCCCCCATGCAAATACTGCGTTTGCCACTGAGTTCTCAGTATCACTGCTCAGTAGTATCATCAGTGCTCAGTATCACTGCTCAGTAGTATCAACAGTGCTCAGAATCACTGGTCAGTGCTCAATGTCAGTGCATCTCTTTTTCTCTTTTCTTTGCATCATGTGCTGTTTGGGGACTATTTTTTTTTAAAGTGCCATCCTGTCTGACACTTCCGTATATGTCCAGTGGTACTGCCATTTGATATAATTCCCGACATTACTGCCATTTAATTCCAGTGATTTTGTCATTTTCTTCCAGTGATTTGGACAAATAATACCATTGATTAGAACAAATAATTCCAGTGATTTTGTCATTTTCTTCCAGTGATTTGGACAAATAATACCATTGATTAGAACAAATAATTCCTGTGATACTGGCTTTTAATTCTAGTGATTTTGTCATTTTCTTCCAGTGATTTGGACCAATAATTCCATTGATTATAACAAATAATTCCAGTGTTATTGCCTTATAATTCACATGATACTGGAGTCTAATTCTAGATGGGTCAGGTGTTTGTGTCGCTTAGCTTAGCCATCCAGCGACCGCCATCCAGCGACCTTGGTGCACCTCTTTTTTTCTTTGCATCATGTGCTGTTTGGGGACTATTTTGTTGGAAATTATTGTTATTGAGGTTAATAATACTATCTGATCAAAATTACCCCATATTCTATGATTTTAGCTGTTTTTGTGTTTTTTTCAAAAATCACCCGAATCCAAAACACATTCGAATCCAAAACCCAAAAGGGTGGTTTTGCCAAAACGCATCCAAATCCAAAACACGACCACGGACCCAAATCCAAATTCAAAACACAAAACACGAAAAATGCCCGCTGCACATCTCTAGTAGAAATATTGTAGTTACATGAATACTGTGTATGAATCCAGCTTCTGCCTCAAAGAAAAAAAATCACTGTGAGCAAATAAGCATGTCTACATTCTGTGCTCAGTTCTTGATATGTAGACTATTTGTACAATATGAATATAGTATTATTATTATTATTATCCTTTATTTATATGGTGCCACAAGGGTTCCGCCGCGCCCAATTACAGAGTACATATGCACATAATCAAAACAGGAAAACAGTGACTTACAGTTGAAGACAATATAGGACAAGTACAGGGCAACTAAGCATAACTACACCAGTAAACATAGAGATAAGTTCCAGGTGGCCAAAAAACTGCGGGATCTGGGCAGTTGAGGATTATTAAAGTAAGAAAAGTATAAGCACATGAGGGAAGAGGGCCCTACTCGTGAGAGCTTACATTCTAAGGGGAGGGGTAGACAGACAGGGGTGACACAGATGGGGTACATAGAGAGCATGGAACAGAGGGTTAGTTTGAGATTTGGCTAGGTTTGGTAAAGAAATGGGTCTTAAGAGCCCGTTTGAAGTTTTGTAGAGAGGTGGTGAGTCTGAGGGGGAGAGGTAAAGAATTCCAGAGAAAGGGAGCAGCACGTGAAAAATCTTGGAGATAGGAGTGGGAGGAAGTAATCAGAAGACAGGAGAGTCGGCGTGCATTAGCAGAGCGAAGAGGACGGGTGGGAGAGTAAAGGGAGATAAGGTCAGAGATGTAGATGGGAGAGGAGTGGGTGAGAGCTTTGTAAGTGAGTGTGAGAAGTTTGAATTGGATTCTGAAAGGGAAGGGAAGCCAGCGGAGGGCCTGTAGGAGAGGGGAGGTAGACGTAGTGTGTTTGGTGAGGAAGATGAGCCGGGCAGCAGCATTGAGGATAGATTGGAGTGGAGAGAGGTAATTGTCAGGGAGGCCAGTTAGGAGGAGATTACAGTAGTCCAGTCTGGAAATAATCAGTGAGTGAATAATGATCTTAGTGGCATCCTGGGTGAGAAAAGGTCTGATTCTAGAAATGTTTTTGAGATGAAAATGACAGGTTTGTGAGAGGTGCTGAATGTGTGGTTTGAAGGAGAGGGAGGAGTCAAGGATTACGCCAAGACAGCGTACTTGGGGGCTAGGGGAGATAGTCATGCCATCAATGGATAATGAGATTGTGGGAGGTGAGGCTGTGCGGGAGGGTGGGAAGATGATCAGCTCAGTCTTAGACATGTTGAGTTTAAGAAAGCGCTGAGACATCCAGGAAGAGATAGCAGAAAGACAGTTTGAGGTCCGAGTGAGGAGAGCCGTGGAGAGATCAGGGGAGGAGAGGTAGATTTGAGTGTCATCAGCATAGAGGTGGTATTGGAAGTTAAAAGAACTAATGAGTTCACCTAAAGAGGACGTATAGAGAGAGAAAAGGAGAGGACCAAGAACAGAGCCTTGGGGGAAACCAACAGTTAGTGGAAGTGGGGGGGAGATAGCATCATGAGAGGAGACAGAGTAGGAACGATCAGAGAGGTAGGAGGACAGCCAGGAGAGGGCAGTATCACGCAGACCAAGAGAGTGAAGGATTTGCAGAAGGAGAGGGTGGTCCACAGTGTCAAAAGCAGCAGAGAGGTCAAGAAGAATAAGCAGAGAGTAGTGGCCCTTAGATTTGGCTGCATGGAGGTCATTGCAGACTTTTGTGAGGGCAGTTTCAGTGGAGTGGAGAGAACGGAAACCAGACTGGAATGGGTCAAGCAGTGAGTGATAGGAAAGAAAGGCAGTGAGGCGATTATAGACAATACGCTCAAGAAGTTTGGAGGCAAAGGGGAGGAGAGAGATGGGTCGATAGTTGGAGAGAGTGTTAGGATCAAGGGTAGGTTTTTTAAGAATAGGGGAGACAAGAGCATGCTTGAAGGCAGAGGGGACACTGCCTGATGAAAGGGAGAGATTGAGAAGGTGGGCAAGATGGGAACAGGCAGAAGGAGAGAGGTAGCGGAGGAGGTGGGAGGGGATAGGGTCGAGCGGTGAGGTTGTGGGGGGGGAGGAACGGATGAGGGCCATGACTTCCTCGCCAGATACATGGGAGAAAGATGTCAGAGTTGGTAAGAGGGAAGGGGAGGGGTGGCAAGGGATGGGTGGTGGCTGGTTGCTGGTCTGGTGGGATGTGATATCCCGACGTATGGAGTCAATCTTGGATGTGAAATAAGTGGCAAAGTCAAGAGCAGACAATGAGGAAGGGAGAGGAGGTGGTGGTGGGCAGAGGAGGGAGTTAACAGTGGCAAAGAGGCGCCGGGGGTTGGAAGACTGGGTAGAAATGAGGATTTTGAAGTATGATTGTTTAGCAAGGGAAAGGGCAGTACTGAAGGATGAGAGCATGAATTTGAAATGGAGGAAGTTTGCTTTAGAGCGTGATTTCCTCCACTGTTGCTCGGCAGTACGTGAGCATTTTTGTAGATATCTGGTGCATTTGTTGTGCCAGGGTTGAGGTGTTGATTTGTGAGGGTGAATAGTGGTTGGCGGAGCAACAGAGTCAAGGGCAGAAGTAAGAGATGCATTGTATAGGGATGTGGCTTGTTCAGGGCATGTGAGAGAGAGAAGAGGAAAGAGAAGGGAGTCAAACAGGGAGGATAGGGATGAGGTGTCAATAGCCTCAATGTTACGCTTCGTGATGGTAGCCTTAGGAGGGAGAGATGGGGAAGCAGAGATAGATAAGTTGAAAGAGAGCAAGTGGTGGTCAGAAAGGGGAAAAGGGGAATTGGAGAAATCAAAAAAATCACAGCGGTGAGTGAAAACCAGATCCAGTGAGCTCACGTTCACATGGGAGGGTGAGGTGGTCCACTGGGAGAGACCAAGTGAAGAGGTGAGGTTAAGGAGTTTAGAGGCAGGTGATTTTGTGGGGTTATCGATAGGGATGTTGAAATCACCTAGAATAATGGAGAGAATGTCAGAAGAGAGGAAGTGAGGTAGCCAGGAAGCAAAGTTGTCAAGGAATTTGGAGGAAATGCCAGGTGGACGGTAAATTACAGCAACTCGAAGATTAGTAGGTTGGTAGAGGCGTATTGCATGGACCTCAAATGTAGAGAATGTAAGAGAAGGTTCTGGAGGTATAAGTTGATATGTGTAGCTTGAGGGTAAAAGGATCCCAACACCACCCCCATGGCGACCCCCAGGTCGGGGTGTGTGTGAGAATGTGAGGCCCCCAGCAGAGAGAGCAGCAGGAGAAGTGGTGTCATGAGGAGTAATCCAGGTTTCTGTAATGGCCAGGAGGTGCAGGGAGTTGGAAATGAAAAGGTCATGAGTGGGGACCAGTTTGTTGCAAATAGATCTGGCATTCCAGAGTGCACAGGATAGGGGGTATGAGTTTGTGGGAGAGATGTGAATGAGATTATCAGGATTGCTGTAGCGTTGAGGTAGGAGTAATTTGGAAGGAAAGGATAAAGAGGGTGTGATGATGGTGCTGGGGCCTTGGCTAGGAACGGGGACTGCATGATTGAGACAGGGAGGGAGTGCAGTTTGATACTGGTGGAGGAGAGGTGAGGAGACAGGCAGAGGAGGGAGAGAGCAGGGTTGAGTGGTGGGGTATAAATGGTGTGAAGGGGCAGAAGTAAATTGCAATGGGGAAACAGAAGAGGGGTAGGGAGGCAGACAGAGGAGAGGAGAGAGGAGAAGATGTAGGAGACTGGGAGAGAGGGATAGAGGTGGTAACAGGGGACAGAATAAAGGATTAGAAAGACAATGAGTAATGGGGTTTGCCAGCCTGGCCATAGTGTGGATGGGGTGTAAACTGGTAGTAAAATGAGAATAGGAGGAGGAGTGGTGGCTGTATGAGAGAGCAGTGAAGTTTGCAGAAAGAAATACGATTTGCAAGTATTTAAAATGATGTTAGTATCTTTCCTAAAAGCAAGCCTTGCTGTATCTACCTGCCAACGTTCCACTTTTAGCTATAATTACGTGAAGAATGTAAGAGTATATTTACAAAATTGTGGCGTCTGTCCCTAACAGAGATGCAAGTACTGTACATCTTTCTGTAGATTTATAAAATTGTTAACTGTGGGATAGTGAAAATACCGACTGAAGATGATGACTTGCCAGGGGATCAGTATGATATCCCAGCTGTCGGGATCCCGTAGGTCAGACGTCGGGATACCGACAACCTGGATATCAGCGGCGAGCGCAGCATGTCTCCTCGCCTCGCCGCAGGGTTATATTCTCCTTCGGTTGGTGGCGTGAACCACCGCCCAGGTGGGGATTCAAGCCAGCGGTTATGATTCTGACCACTGGTATTTTACAGGTTGTCAGGATTCCGGGTCGGTATCCAGACAGCTGGTAAACTGACTGCCACCTCTTGCCAGCACTAGCTAACTGCTTCTGATTGAATAGTGGCTAATTCAACACAGAAGCTAATAAGTACCATCTAGATTTCTACATACTGTAAGCAGTGGCAAACGCAGGATTTGCATGGGGGGTTTCCAGAACTGGGTGGAGCCAAGCACGGGGGTGGGGACTGAGGTGACCCAGTATATGTTGGGTCCGTAAAACTAGTGTGTCTGTGTGTGTGTATGTATATATATATATATATATATATATATATATATATATTATATATATATAAGTCAGGCATGTCCAAACTGCGGCCCTCCAGCTGTTGAGAAACTACACATCCCAGCATGCCCTGACAGAGCTTTAGCATTCTCTGACAGCAAAACTGTGTCAGGGCATGCTGGGATATGTAGTTTCACAACAGCTGGAGGGCCGCAGTTTGGACATGCCTGATATAAGTAGTCAAAGAAATGGCGTCATTCCAGGTCTTTAAAGTGTAAAATCTTCAATAGGTGAAATCAAACAAACATCACAAAAACCAACGTTTCGGGGCCCGTAGCCCCTTTGTCAAGGTGTGTATAGTGCACAGTGGAAACATCTTACCTGCCAAGATCGCAGCTGATGAGAACAGCAAGGATCCATAGCGACCATGGTTCTTTAGATACAGAACTAAACAAAGTAGTGAAGAGATTCACAGAGCGGGGATATGATCCAATTAAGTTACAGGCAGGGCCGGTGCAAGGTTTCTTGGCACCCTAGGCAAAACTTCAGCCTCCACCACGCTTCCCTTCCCCCCCCCAACAAAAAAGAAAAAAAACACAAACAAACAAAAAAAACCATTGGCCACCACAGGAATACATAATAACAAACACATTCTCCCCGTTCAGGAAAAAAGAAAAAAAAACACTTTGGCCACCACAGGGTAAAAAAACACACATTGAGGCAGATGCACACACACACTCACAATGACACTCATACTGAGGCAGAGGCACACACACACACACACACACACACACACACTCATACTGAGGCAGAGGCACACACACACACACACACACACACACACACACACACATACTGAGGCACACACACACACACACACACTCATACTCATACTGAGGCAGAGGCACACACTGAGGCAGTCACACACACACACACACTCATACTGAGGCACACACACACTCATACTGAGGCAGATGCTCACACACACTCATACTGAAGCACACACACACTGACACTCATACTGAGGCAGATGCACACACACTCATAATGAGGCACACACACACATTGACACTCATACTGAGGCAGACACACACACTGACACTCATACTGAGACACACTGACACGCATACTGAGGCATAGACACACACACTGATACTGACACACACACACACACACACACTGACACTCATACCGAGACAGAGGCACACACACACTAATACTGAGGCACACACACTCACACTCATACTGAGAAACACACACTGATACTGAGACACACACAAACAAACACACACACACACACACACACACACACTGACACTCATACTGTGGCAGAGGCACACACACTGATACTGAGGCACACACACACTGACACTGAGACACACACACACTGACACATACTGAGACACACACACTGATACTGAGACACACACACACTGACACTCATACTGAGACACAAACTGATACTGAGACACACACAAATACACACACACACTGACTCATACTGAGGCAGAGGCAGACACACTCATACTGAAATACACACACTGATACGGAGACACACACACAAACACACACTGACACTCATACTGAGGCAGAGGCACACACACACTGATACTGAGACACACACACACACTGATACTGAGACACACACACACACACTGACATATACTGAGACACACACACTGATACTGAGACACACACAAACACACACTGACACTCATACTGTGGCAGAGGCACACACACACACACACAGATACTGAGACATACTCTGACACTCATACTGAGATACACACAAACACACACACACACTGACACTCATACTGAGGCAGAGGCACACACACTGATACTGAGACACACACAAACACACTGACACATACTGAGACACACACACTGATACTGAGACACACACACACACTGACACTCATACTGAGACACACACACACACTGACTCATACTGAGGCAGAGGCAGACACACTCATACTGAAACACACACACACTGATACGGAGACACACACACAAACACACACTGACACTCATACTGAGGCAGAGGCACACACACACACACACACACACACACACACTGATACTGAGACACACACACACACACTGATACTGAGACACACAAACACACACTGACACATACTGAGACACACACACTGATACTCATACTGAGGCAGAGGCACACACACACACACACACACTGATACTGAGACACACACTGATACTGAGACACACTCTGACACTCATACTGAGATACACACAAACACACACACTGACACTCATACTGAGACACACACACTGATACGGAGACACACACACACTCATACTGAGGCAGAGGTACACACACATACACACACACACACACACACACACACTGACACTCTGGGTCAGAGGCACACACACACACACACACACACACACACACACACACACTCATATTGGAGGCACACACCCACTACCACACTAATTACCTCCAGCTCTGATCACAGGAGCCAGTCTCCCAAAGAGCCAGGCAGAGCCACAGACAGACCGCGGGGAGAACTGGCAAAGTCTGGGGGCGTGGCCTAATCGTGGATATGTGGCCACACCCTCTTAAAAAAAAACACACAAAGCAGCAGTCTATGGAGACGGCTCCGGCCGGCAGAGAAGGGACACAGTGACGGGACCGGCCGAGGGGGAAACCACCTCTCTGCTCCCACTGCATAGCTTCTTCAGAGAGGTGGTGAATTAAAGAAAATCACTCAGTGGTGGATCCCGGGACACTGGGTAGGGTATAGTGGCCTGGAATGGCCAAAAAGCATCAGTTGCCTGTCACTCGGTTTAGCAGTGTTGCAGGACTACTCGCAGCGCTGCTACTAGTAGTGGGTCCATGCCACCGGGTGTCCTGCTGCTGCTGCTGTATTGCATGGGGGCTACAGGGAGGGGGGCTAACCACCAAAATGACCAGGGCTCCTGGCAGCCTCAGCGTGCCGCCCCCTGAATTCCCTGCGCTCATAGGCAGCTGCCTAAAGCTGCCTAGTGGAAGTGCCGGCCCTGGTTACAGGAAAAAAAGCAAGTAGTCCTCAACCTCGAAAGGGATACCCTTTTGAAAAAATCAGCAAGGGACACTAAGGAAGTTATCCCATGGACGAGTAAGTTTAGCATTTCCAGCCCAGTAGTCCAAAGAGCAACGAAAGCGCTATGGCCTATCGTGTCGACGGACAACACATTAAGATGTTTCAAATCAAAAAGACAGATGACCTGCTTTATGAGAGGGAAGAACATCAAGGACTACATTGTACACTCGGATATCACAGGGTTTGAGACCAACTCCGAATTTTCTTACAAAAGCACCAGGATGTTATAAGTGCCTGGGATGCACTACGTGCAAATCAATGGTAACAGGAAATATGGTCAAACACCCAAGTAAAGAACAATCCTTTAGTATCCGCCATGTTCTTACTTGTACGACATCACATATAATCTACCTGATTACATGCCCTTGCGGGTTGGAATATGTGGGGAAGACCACCAGGGACTTGAGACAAAGGATGGCGTTACACAGATCGGCAATTACAGCAGCCATCAGGACCGGGAGATCAGACCAACCAGTGGCCCAACATTTTGTTGATAAACAACATCCTTTAAATGTGCTACAATATACAATCATTGATTGGAGTGCAAGAGGAGGAGATAGAAATGGGAAACTGTTGAACTTGGAAGCACGTTGTATGTTTAAACTGGAAACGATCCAACCAAAAAGGGCTCAATGAACAGATCTTGTGGAACACATTGACTAAAAAATAGCTTTTTCTCTCTTGTGATTAGATATTGCACTCAGAGTCCTTTAGCTGTTGGTAATATATAGGGCTATGGGTCCTATTTGAGGTGGGACTTTACTATTGGTGACGGGCTATTCTCTGTTAACCACTGGTAGGACAGAGTCCCCCAGCCGTATGAATGTACATGTGCGGACAATATATTCCCTCATTTTCCAGTTCTCCATCCCCATCCCTTTTCCTCCCACCCTCCTTCCCCCCTCCCCTTTTCCCTCTCTCCCCCCTCCTTCCCCCTTCCCCTCTTTTCCTTCCTTTGTCTCCCCCATTCCTTATCTCCTCTCTTACCCTGTCTGCACATCTATCTTCCCTTCAGTCCCTATACCCCTCTTCCATCTGTTTTTAACATGTAGGCATGGTTTAACAATTCAGCAAACTAGTAGCATGTTTATGCAGCATCATATCCATGTACCCAGGAATAAGACAGGTGCCGGTAACGTGTTCTAGATCATGTTAGTTATGTATTTATTTCCATTGTAATAGCACTCGGAAAAAAAATTCACCACCTCTATCACATTATTGTTTTTCCTGCAGCGCCCGACGTGGTAGCGCATCGGTGAGCGGCACGGGTTGCCATGGCAACCGTCCCGGACCCGATCGTGACGTCACAGCTGCGGGACGCCGGAAGAGGACGGGTGGCACGTGGGACGAGGGAGGCCGCGTGACGCCGGAAGTCCCCCGGCACCCGACAGAATGGAGGCGCGGGCGAAGCTCCTCTTCACTTATGGGTACACAGGCTTTTTAAGGTAAGATGTTTCCACCGTGCACCATACACACCATGACAAAGGGGATATGGGCCCCGAAACGTTGGTTTTTGTGATGTTTGTTTGATGTCACCTATTGAAGATTTTACAATTTAAAGACCTGGAGTGACACCATTTCTTTGACTACTTATCTACACTTATATTGGAGGGCACCCAGGCAACTATACTGCATAGGGACCAAGAGTGCCGGGCACCACTGTCGCTATAATATATATATATATATATATATATAGGTAGGTAAAAAAGGCGGCACTCAAGCAGACGTTTTAAGCAAGTAACTCTGTGGTCAGTTTATTCCGACATGTTTCGGGGTAATCACCCCGTCCTCAGGGTCATCAATGACCCTGAGGACGGGGTGATTACCCCGAAACATGTCGGAATAAACTGACCACAGAGTTACTTGCTTAAAACGTCTGCTTGAGTGCCGCCTTCTTTACCTACCAGTATCCAGAGGTATTTGCCTCCAGGAGGGCACCGCAGCATATACTTTCCGCTAAGAGTGAGTGCCGGGCACACAGTACAAGATATATATAAATATATATATATATATATATATATATATATCTACACATATATATACACCATATATACACCTATGTATATATTTATTTACATATACACATAGCATATTAAACATGCATATATATATATACACATACAGTACACATATATATATGCATGTATATATATCATAGGTGTGTGTGTTTATATGTATGTATGTATATATATATATATACACACATGTGTATATATATGTATGCACAAATTGCACATGGATATATATGTACTATAATTAAAATAAAGTAAACTTTTATTAAGCACTTACAAGTGCTCCCAGGAAGAAAGCAGGCTGCAGAGGACGCTAGACAGCCATTAATAATACTCATGCAGCAAAAAAAAATAATGTTTGGGTGGAGGGGGTTTCTGGGTGCTCGGAAACCCCCCTGGGTGCGCCACTGGTAAGGATGTATTCTATAAGCCATGGTCTCGCCCGGGGTTATCCTATTAGCCCTGATAAGCCAGCGCGAGCAGCGGCTTATCAGGGATTTTGTTTCACCTACATTGGGCAGTCGAAACCAAATACCTGGAAACAGACCTATTTTCAAGCAAAAACTGGGCTGTTTCTCACAAAAAACATACAGGTTCCAGAGTTTTTCGGGAGAAAGGGCATTTTTTTATGGGCTCTATAATAGGATAGCCTGTAAAAAAATAATAATCAGTGAAAAATCACAAAATCACAAAAAACTGATGTTTTTGCGCCTGTTTTAGCGAGACTAAAGGATAACGCCCATAAAAGCATGATGTTTTGGCCATATTTTTAAAATAGTTTTCTTGCAACTCATTTGTATGCAACAAGGATTAATATATCTGCTGTATTATAGATTTTATTTTATTTTTATCTAAATAAAAACTAAACAGGAAATTAAATTTCGGCTATCAAAACAAATGTTAAACTTTTCTTGTGCTTATGATGGTTAGATGTAAATATCATAACCTACAGGATTACTGCATGGTATGGTAACTTACCTGTTGCTGAATGAAGGGCTCTAAATCGGGTAGTTAGGAATGCAGATACGCAGAGTGATTGGTATTGAATTTACAAGCACTCAGGATCTCTATGATAAAAGAATACTTAAGAGATCTATAGGTGGGCTCAAGTTCAGAACATGGGACCCCTTGGGCTAGCAGTTTTACTATGGACATCTACTGGGAATAGTAACCTGTGGCGAGCAAAGCGAGACACCTTGACCGAAGCGCGAGGAGAGAAACGAGCTCATGAGGATACACATTTTAATGTTCTGAACAAGTTTAATGATGTTCTGAAGCAGTTTAGTTGTAGGGGGTCCCATGTTCTGAAATCGAACCCTAAAGTTATTCTGGCAGATCCAAGTCAACCAAATTATGTTGTTTGAGAAGTTACCATCAAACAGACGTTTTAGGTTTGTATATACATGTACAAAATGCATTAACCTTCTGTATGTTTTAGTGACATCCAATATTGCTTGTTTTACTGTGCAGAGTGTTTTACTTGATATTTCATAGACAACCATTGTTGCTGTGTTAATAACAATAAAGGTGTACTCTATTCTATTTGGGTGTACGTACACTTGACCTAAACATGATGCATAGGACACTGTTGCAGAGCTACTGTAGTTGCATCTTGGGGTGCCTACATGTCAGCATATGGGCATAAATACGCTATTTGTATATGCTGCTTTTTAGAGGTTAATTTTTTAAGGCGCATGCAGCCAACTCAACAGTACCCCGTACGTTGCTATTAGTGACTTTATATAAACAATATTTTACTACCAAATCTCTACAATATTTAGGGATATTTAACTCTTACCAATTTTATTTTGCTTGGCCTTGGAATGACTGTAAGTTGTCAAAGACTGCATGAGGAAGTCCACCAAGTTACATAGAAACATAGAATTTGGCCCACTTGGCCCATCTAGTCTGCCCCTTCTTTTTATCCTTTAGGTAATCTCAACCCTTTTTGAACCTTAATTATTTGTAAAGATATTCATATGCCTACCCCAAGCATGCTTAAATTGCTCTACAGTCTTAACATATACCACCTCTGATGGGAGGCTATTCCATTTATCCAATACCCTTTCTGTGAAGTAATTTTTCCTTAAATTTCCCATGAACTTGCCTCCCTCCAGTTTCAGTGTATGTCCTTGAGTTCGAATACTTCTCTTCCTTTGAAGAATGTTTCCCTCCTGAACTTAGTTAAAACCCTTGGTACTGTATATTTGATTTTTTTTCTATCATGTCCCCCCTTTCCCTTCTCTCCTCCAAACTATACATGTTAAGATCTTTTAGCCTTTCCGGGTAAGTTTTGTGATGTAAGCCATGTACCATTTTAGTTGCCCTTCTTTGTACTCTCTCTAATGTATTTATATCCTTCTAGAGATATGGGTGGTCATTCAGACCTGATTGCACGCTGCCGTTTTTTGCAGCGGTGCAATCAGGTCTGAAGTGCGCCTGTGTATGGGCCGCAATGCGCAGGCGCGTTGCTCCCTGGCGATGGCCGTAGCCAAGGAGCGACGGATCTAATGAAGAAAGCGATTGCACCGGCGATCACTAGAAAATTGACAGGAAGAGGCCGTTCATGGGCATCAACTGACCGTTTTCAGGGAGTGTACATGTGAACGCAGGCGTGCCCAGACGTTTCCAGGGAGGGATCCTGACATCAGGTCCGTCCTGGTTCATCGCAGTGAGTGAGTAAGTACTGAGCTGTGCAGAGACTGCATAAACTTTTGATTGTGCAGCTCTCAGCACAAGCGTTTGCAGCCCTGCACAGCGAATCCCCCCACCCCTGTGGGCAGCGATTACCTAGTTGCAGCAGTGCAAAAAATAGCCTGCGTGCGACCAGGTCTGAGTTAGGCCCACGGTCTCCAGAACTGGACACAGTATTCCAGATGAGGCCGTACCAATTACCTATACAGTGGCATTATTACTTATTTTTTCCTGCTACTGATTCCTCTCACTATGCAACCAAGCATCTGACTTGCCTTTCTCATTGCTTTGTTGCATTGCTGGTTTGCATTATAGTACCCTTGATACTATATTTAGATTTTGGGTTTTTGAGACCCAAGTGTATGATTTTGCATGTTTTAGCATTAAATTGTAGTTGCCACATTCTTGACCATTTCTCAAGCCTAGCTATGTCATCGATCATTTGTTTTACCCGTTCCCGTGTGTCTACCCTGTTGCAAATCTTTGTATCATCTGCAAAAAGGCATACTTTCCTTCAATACCATTTGCAATGTCATCAACAAAGATATTAAAGAGAACTGGTCCAAGTACAGATCCCTGGGGTACTCCACTGGTAACATTTCCCTCCATAGATTGCACTCCATTTACTACAACCATCTGTTTCCTCTACTGCAACCAGATTCTTATCCATGCAACTGTTTTATAATCCACCGCCACGCTTTCAAGTTTATTTAACAATCTGCAGTGTGGGACAATGTCAAATGCCTTACTAAAGTCTAGCTATGCTACATCTACAGCTCCCCCTTGATCTATTAAATCCATCACAGAGTCAAAAAAGTTAATAAGATTTCTCTGACGTCCTAGTGGATGCTGGGGACTCCGTCAGGACCAAGGGGATATAGCGGCTCCGCAGGAGACAGGGCACAATAATAAAAGCTTTAGGATCAGGTGGTGTGCACTGGCTCCTCCCCCTATGACCCTCCTCCAAGCCTCAGTTAGATTTTTGTGCCCGACGAGAAGGGTGCAATCTAGGTGGCTCTCCTGAGCTGCTTAGAATAAAAGTTTAAGTTAGGTTTTTTTATTTTCAGTGAGTCCTGCTGGCAACAGGCTCACTGCTACGAGGGACTTAGGGGAGAGAAGTAAACTCACCTGCGTGCAGGATGGATTTGCTTCTTAGGCTACTGGACACCATTAGCTCCAGAGGGATCGAACACAGGCCCAGCCATGGAGTCCGGTCCCGGAGCCGTGCCGCCGACCCCCCTTGCAGATGCCGAAGTTGAAGAGGTCCAGAAACAGGCGGCAGAAGACTTTCAGTCTTCATAAGGTAGCGCACAGCACTGCAGCTGTGCGCCATTGTTGTCAGCACACTTCACCAACAGTCACCAACTGTCACTGAGGGTGCAGGGCGCTGGGGGGGGCGCCCTGGGCAGCAATGTATAATACCTTTTTATGGCTAAAATACATCACATATAGCCCTTGAGGCTATATGGATGTATTTAACCCCTGCCAGATCTCACAAACTCCGGGAGAAGAGCCCGCCGAAAAGGGGGCGGGGCCTATTCTCCTCAGCACACGGCGCCATTTTCCTGCTCAGCTCTGCTGTGAGGAAGGCTCCCAGGCTCTCCCCTGCACTGCACTACAGAAACAGGGTTAAAACAGAGAGGGGGGGCACTTATTTGGCGATATGATTACATATATAAAAATGCTATAAGGGAAAACACTTGTATAAGGGGTTGTCCCTGTATAATTATAGCGTTTTTGGTGTGTGCTGGCAAACTCTCCCTCTGTCTCCCCAAAGGGCTAGTGGGGTCCTGTCCTCTGTCAGAGCATTCCCTGTGTGTGTGCTGTGTGTCGGTACGTGTGTGTCGACATGTAGGAGGACGATGTTGGTGAGGAGGCGGAGCAAATTGCCTGTATTGGTGATGTCACTCTCTAGGGAGTCGACACTGGAATGGATGGCTTATTTAGGAATTACGAGTTAATGTCAACACGCTGCAAGGTCGGTTGACGACATGAGATGGCCGGCAAACAAATTAGTACCTGTCCAGGCGTCTCAGACACCGTCAGGGGCTTGTAAAAACGCCCATTTACCTCAGTGTCGACGGTGAAGAAACAAACGTATTTTCCTTTAGGGCAACACGTTTCATGTTAAGGGCAATGAAGGAGGTGTTACATATTTCTGATAATACAAGTACCACAAAGAAGGGTATTATGTAGGGTGTGAATAAACTACTTGTAGTTTTTCCTGAATCAGATAAATTAAATGAAGTGTGTGATGATACGTGGGTTTCCTCCGATAGAAAATTATTGGCGGTATACCCTTTCCCGCCAGAAGTTAGGGCGAGTTGGGAAACACACCTTAGGGTGAATAAGGCGCTCACACGCTTATAAAAACAAGTGGCGTTACCGTCTCCAGATACGGCAGCCCTCAAGGAGCCAGCTGATAGGAAGCTGAAAAATATCCTAAAAGTATATACACATATACTGGTGTTATACTACGACCAGCAATCGCCTCAGCCTGGATGTGCAGCGCTGAGGGGGCTTGGTCGGATTTCCTGACTGAAAATATTGATACCCTTGACAGGGACAAGATTTTATTGACTATAGAGCATTTTAAGGATGCATTTCTATATATGCGAGATGCGCAGAGGGATATTTGCATTCTGGCATCAAGAGTAAATGTGATGTCCATATCTGCCAGACGACAGTGGTCAGGTGATGCAGATTCCAGACGGCACCTGGAAGTATTGCCGTATAAAGGGGCGGTCCATCGGACCTGGTGGCCATGGCAACAGCTGAAAAATCCACCTTTTGTTACCCCAAGTCACATCTCAGCAGAAAAGGACACAGTCTTTTCAGTCTCAGTCCTTTCGTCCCCATAAGGGCAGGCGGGCAAAAGGGCCAGTCATATCTGCCCAGGGGTAGAGGAAAGGGAAGAAGACTGCAGCAGGCAGCCCATTCCCAGGAACAGAAGCCCTCCACAGCTTCTGCCAAGTCCGCAGCATGACGCTGGGGCCGTACAAGCGGACTCAGGTGCGGTAGGGGGTCATCTCAAGAGTTTCAGCACGCAGTGGGCTCACTCACAAGTGGACTCCTGGATCCTACACGTAGTATCCCAGGTGTACATTGGAAATTCGAGACCTCCCCCTCACAAGTTCCTTAAGTCTGCTTTACCAACGTCTCCCTCCGACAGGGAGGCAGTATTGGGAACAATTCACAGGCTGTATTCCCAGCAGGTGATAATCAAAGTACCCCTTCTACAACAAGGGAAGGGGTATTATTCCACACTATATTGTGGTACTGAAGCCAGACGGCTAGGTGAGATCTGAAATATTTGAACACTTACATACAAGCGTTCAAATCAAGATGGAGTCACTCAGAGCAGTGATAGCGAACCAGGAAGAAGGGGACGATATGGTGTCACTGGATATCAGGGACGCTTACCTACATGTCCAAATTTGCCCTTCTCACCAAGGGTACCTCAGGTTCGTGGTACAGAACTGTCACTATCAGTTCAGACGCTGCCGTTTGGATTGTCCACGGCACCCCGGGTCTTTACCAAGGTAATGGCCGAAATGATGATTCTTCTTAAAAGAAATATGGACGCTTTCCTGATAAGGGCAAGGTCCAGAGAACAGTTGGAGGTCGGAGTAGCACTATCTTAAGTAGTTCTACGACAGCACGAGTGGATTCTAAATATTCCAAAATCGCAGTTTTTTCCGACGACACGTCTACTGTTCCTAGGGATGATTCTGGACACAGTCCAGAAAAGGATGTTTTCTCCCGGAGAAGAAAGCCAGGGAGTTATCCGAGCTAGTCAGGAACCTCCTAAAACCAGGAAAAGTATCAGTGCATCATTGCACAAGGATCCTGTGAAAAATGGTGGTTTCTTACAAAGCGATCCCATTCGGTAGATTTCACGCAAGAACCTTTACGTGGGATCTGCTGGAAAAATGGTCCGGATCGCATCTTCAGATGCATCAGCGGATAACCCTGTCTCCAAGGACAAGGGTGTTTCTTCTGCGGTGGCTGCAGAGTGCTCATCTATGAAAGGGCAGCAGATTCGGCATTCAGGACTGGGTCCTGGTGACCACGGATGCCAGCCTGAGTGGCTGGGGAGCAGTCACACAAGGAAAAAATTTCCAGAGAGTGTGATCGAGTCTGGAGACTTCTCTCCACATAAATATACTGGAGCTAAGGGCAATTTACAATGCTCTAAGCTTAGCAAGACCTCTGCTTCAAGGTCAGCCGGTATTGATCCAGTGGGACAACATCACGGCAGTCGCCCACGTAAACAGACAGGGCGGCACAAGAAGCAGGAGGGAAATGGCAGAAACTGCAAGGATTCTTCGCTGGGCGAAAAATCATGTGATAACACTCTCAGCAGTGTTCATTCCGGGAGTGGAAAACTGGGAAGCAGACTTCCTCAGCAGGCATGACCTCCACCCGGGAGAGTGGGGACTTCATCGGGAAGTCTTCCACATGATTGTAAACCGTTGTGAAAAACCAAAAGGTGGACATGATGGCGTCCCGCCTGAACAAAAAACTAGATATTGCGCCAGGTCAAGGGACCCTCAGGCAATAGCGGTGGACGCTCTGGTAACACTGTGGATGTACCAGTCAGAGTATGTGTTCCCTCCTATGCCTCTCATACAAAAAGTACTGAGAATCATAAGAGGGAGATGAGTAAGAATGATACTCGTGGTTCCGGATTGGCCAAGAAGGACTTGGTACCCGAAACTTCAAGAGATGTTCACGGAAGACCCGTGGCCTCTACCTTTAAGAAAGGACCTGCTCCAGCAGGGGCCTTGTCTGTTCCAAGACTTACCGCGGCCGCGTTTGACGGCATGGCGGTTGAACGCCGGATCCTGAAAGGGCATTCCAGATGAAGTCATCCCTACCCTGGTCGAAGACAGGAAGGATGTAACCGCAAAACATTTTCACCGCATTTGGCGAAGATATGTTGCGTGGTGTGAGGCCAAGAAGGCCCCTACAGAGGAATTCCAACTGGGTCGTTTCCTACATTTCCTGAAAACAGGACTGTCTATGGGCCTAAAATTAGGGTCCATTAAGGTTCAAATTTCGGCCCTGTCGAATTTCTTCCAGAAAGAACTGGCTTTAGTGCCTGACGTTCAGATGTTTGTAAAAGGGGTACTGCATATACAGCCTCCTTTTGTGCCCCAGTGGCACCTTGGGATCTCAATGTTGTTTTGAGTTTCCTAAAGTCACATTGGTTTGAACCACTCACCACTGTGGACTTAAAATATCTCACATGGAAGGTGACGATGCTATTAGCCCTGGCTTCAGCCAGGCGTGTGTCAGAATTGGCGGCTTTATCATATATAAAGCCCTTACTTAATTTTTCATTCTGACAGGGCAGAATTGAGGACTCGTCCTCAATTTCTCCTTAAGGTGTTTTCTGTTTTTCACATGAACCAACCTATTGTGGTACCTGCGGGTACTAGGGACTTGGAGGACTCCAAGTTACTTGACGTTGTCAGGGCCCTGAAAAATATGTTTCCAGGAAGGCTGGAGTCAGAAAATCTGACTCGCTGTTTAGCCTGTATGCACCCAACAAGATGGGTGCTCCTGCTTATAAGTAGACGATTGCTCGCTGGATTTGTAATACAATTCAGTTTACACATTCTGTGGCAGGCCTGCCACAGCCAAAATCGGTAAAAGCCCATTCCAAAAGGAAGGGGGCTCATCTTGGGCGACTGCCCGAGGGGTCTCGGCTTTACAACTTTGCCGAGCAGTTACTTGGTCAGGGGCAAACACGTTTGCTAAATTCTACAAATTTGATACCCTGGCTGAGGAGGACATGGAGTTCTCTCATTCGGTGCTGCAGGGTCATCCGCACTCTCCCGCCCGTTTGGGAGCTTTGGTATAATCCCCATGGTCCTGACGGAGTCCCCAGCATCCACTAGGACGTCAGAGAAAATAAGATTTTACTTACCGATAAATCTATTTCTCGTAGTCCGTAGTGGATGCTGGGCGCCCATCCCAAGTGCGGATTGTCTGCAATACTTGTACATAGTTATTGTTACAAAAATCGGGTTATTCTTGTTGTGAGCCATCTTTTCAGAGGCTCCTTCGTTGTTATCATACTGTTAACTGGGTTCAGATCACAGGTTGTACGGTGTGATTGGTGTGGCTGGTATGAGTCTTACCCGGGATTCAATATCCTTCCTTATTATGCACGCTCGTCCGGGCACAGTATCCTAACTGAGGCTTGGAGGAGGGTCATAGGGGGAGGAGCCAGTGCACACCACCTGATCCTAAAGCTTTTATTATTGTGCCCTGTCTCCTGCGGAGCCGCTATATCCCCTTGGTCCTGACGGAGTCCCCAGCATCCACTACGGACTACGAGAAATAGATTTATCGGTAAGTAAAATCTTATTTTGTTTGGCATGATCTCCCACCAGTAAATCCATGCTGTTTTGGATCCTGTAAGTTGTTTGATTTAAGATATTCCACAACGCTTTCTTTTAATTGTTTTTCCATTACTTTCCCTACTACTGATGTAAGTTGGCCTCATTATGTACAGTGTCTTACAGTATGCCTTGTTTCCTAAGGAGTTGAAAAACAGGCAGTAGAGGCCTTACAAGTAATAGATATTGCATTTTGATCTTTAGTTTAGTTAAGTGGTTCTCAGTATATCCATGTCTCAACACAGATGGTTAAATCACATTGACTGATGTACTATACTAATTAAGTCACCTCTGGCCAAGAATGGATACTGTATACGTACAATCTGGACCGTTATTGCTGGGAACCAATAGTTTATCTTAACGCTTAATATTACCCAAAGATGATAAATATTACCAGTGTTCCAGTAATAAAACTAATTCAGTCTGATAGGTCCACGTAGAAGAACACAATGTAACAGTAATAAGGCGATCGTCATTTGACAACGGTGCGATTTAAATTACGGATATGGACTGTATAGTCCATATCGGTAGAAAACATAGTACATTTCGCACCGTGTGTGTACAGCTTGCAATGCTGATGCATGCTCCCGCAGGGTCGATATCACAAGAAAAAATAGACTGTACAGGCTATTCCTAGTATAGTCAAAACTGTATATAGTTCAAATTGCACACCAAGTGAAAATTATTACTACATAATAGTCAGATAATACGGAGATCTTGGTTGCGCATATCTGCAGATATAGGGTTAAGCCCCCAGGCCGATCGACCGCAACCAAGATCTCCGTATTATCTGACTATTATGTAGTAATAATTTTCACTCGGTGTGCATTAGGGAACCATTGTTTTTTCCTACACAGAATTACCCCTCCCTTTTAGCACCTGAGTGACATCACTATCTGATTGAGCAGCTCACAATTTTTTGTATTGTATTGAGAGGCATGGATGGGTCAGCATTAGGAGGGATTGCTGACTTCAGACTGCCACAGGAGAAGCTAGGGGTATCTCCAGGTAAGCTGGCTCTCAGATGCTGTAGGAACCATTACTATGTGGCCTCACACTGGGAATTCAACCCAGACATATTTTTTATTATTTATGGGGTGGGTGTGGGGTGTGGTGGCCCCTGTGTTGGTATGGCTGGCCTGCTTCAGGTCGGCACACCCTAACACTTTATTAACACTTATGATTTTCCCTATCACTTTGTATATATTTTTGTATTATTTTAATCACACCACTTACATAGCACTTCTGTGCTTCTTATTAACCCTTATTAACTCTCACCTGCGTGCTGACCTGGGGTAGCCGACCTGTGCCGACATTATGGGGTCCTGCACCCCGGACCCATACCTCGTATTAGGGACCCCCAGTGACGGAGAGGCCTTGTCAATCGGCCTGGGGGCTTAACCCTATATCTGCAGATATACGCAACCAAGATCTCCGTATTATCTGACTATTATGTAGTAATAATTTTCACTCGGTGTGCATTAGGGAACCATTGTTTTTTCCTACACAGAATTACCCCTCCCTTTTAGCACCTGAGTGACATCACTATCTGATTGAGCAGCTCACCATTTTTTGTATAGTTCAAATTGTACATAGCCAAAATTGCACCGTGTGTATAGTCAATATCTGTGGTTCTGGGGAGTTCAAGGGAAATCGCAAAGTCAAAATCGGGCTTTAGGCAGAATCACACCGTGTGTATGCACCTTTAGTGCCCAAACTTTGCACTTAGGTATATTTAACCTATATTTTAACGCTCTTACAACTATGGGTCAGATTGAGAGATGTAAGTAACCCAATAGTTTACACATACCTCCCAACTGTGCCGATTTCAGCGGGACAGTCCCGCTATTCGGACACTGTCCCGCTGTCCCTCCCGCAGGTGGCAGTGTCCCTCGGGCGGGGGGGGCAGTTGAGGGAGGCTTTGATCACCCGCTGCTGTGCAAAGCAGCCGGTGATCACTGAATAGATGCCGTGCGCATGGCATCTATTCAATGCTGGGAGGGGAGCAGTGGGCCGCCCAGCTGCTCGGGGAGCGCTGGGCACTCCCCAAAAATGCCGAAAACGGGTCCGTGGCGCTCGGCCACGCCCCTTCTGTGGCAAGCCATGCCCCCTTTTCGGGTCACGCGCGGCTTTGCCGCGCAGGGGTCCCTCTTCCTGCCCCTTTAAAGTTGGGAGGTATGGTTTACACACAACTCCGATGTTTACAGAATGGCACATGCACAGGATCTGTAATGCACATGTATCAATCACTGTCTGCAAGTTTGCTCATAGTGCCCCAAAGCCGCAGCATTATTGACATGCTGTGGCAGTTTGGGGGGTAGATCGGGGACCATTTTTCAAAATGGGGTGTGTCATTCCAGTTTTGTTGGCATGCCGAGGCCAGTGTCTGTGTCTTCCTGAGGCAGATTTCCTGGCCTCAGCAGAGGAGTTCCATTGCCCATTCTGTGTAAGCTTAGACTTACTCAGATGGGTGATGAATATGTCTTCCGAATCAGCACTAAGATTTGCAATGCCGGCAGGAGGAGTCTTTTTTCTTCAGATGCCTCCTGTGACATTAACATATTTATGCATCGCTGTTACATACATAGCGTCCAACTCTGAATCAGACCTTATATGCAATATTACAGTGGTTTACAAACTTTTTTGAATCACGGCACCCTAGAATATCAGAATTTTTTTCACGGCACCCCTAGGCCAAAAATTTCTTATTGAGAAATTTAGAAAGAAATATTACATTAAGTAGATCGCATTTATATGTCATCCATAGGGTCAGTTGTGTGGTGAGGGACAAGATTTGCTTCTGTTTGGCCACATATTTTATGACTGGCAGCCACCAGCACTGGTTTTGCCTATTATATTGAAGATGAATAATTTGAATTGGTCCTGGACCACCAACCCCGGGCACCCCTGCAAGTGTCCCGAGGCACCCCAGGGAGCCACGGCACACAGTTTGGGAACCTCCGCAATATTTCATGAAGAGACTATGGGACTAATTTATGATTGCATAGAATTGCACAACCGGAAGCAACTGTGCAATTCTGTGCAATTAAAATGCAAAAGGAGGTGTCTGTAGAAGATAGATGCCTCCTGTTTGCATTTGCAAGATCTGAGTGCTGCATCTGAGCTTTCAGCCTCGGATCATTATTATGCCTATTAGCCACAATTTGCAATGTTTTTAGGCACCAGCCAGCCTGTGTAAGCTGAAGCTAACTCAGGCTGGTTGTAGTATCCAGACACCCAGGTCCAGTAAGTCTGCCCCCTATGACGCAGACCCTGGTCCTACCCCGCTGAACGATGCCAAATGATGCCGGGTGCTGACATCCCCCACAAAAAAAACAATTCCACAGCATGTCAATCATGCTGCAGCTTACAGGAAGCTGCAAGCGACATTGCAAGACCCATTCTGCACATGCTAAGAATGGATTTTACGCCGGAACAGACCCCACACAACTGGATTTTTATGGAAACCATTGGGTTTACGTACAGATCTGAATTAGGCCCCTTAGATTTTGTTGTCATTGCTCCATTTGCCTAGTATGAAAGTTCCTCAAGAAACATGGGCCCTCATTCCGAGTTGATCGGTCGCAAGGCGAATTTAGCAGAGTTACACACGCTAAGCCGCCGCCTACTGGGAGTGAATCTTAGCTTCTTAAAATTGCGACCGATGTATTCGCAATATTGCGATTACTAACTACTTAGCAGTTTCAGAGTAGCTCCAGACTTACTCTGCCTGTGCGATCAGTTCAGTGCTTGTCGTTCCTGGTTGACGTCACAAACACACCCAGCGTTCGCCCAGGCACTCCCACCGTTTCTCCGGCCACTCCTGCGTTTTTTCCGGAAACGGTAGCGTTTTCAGCCACACGCCCCTGAAACGCCGTGTTTCCGCCCAGTAACACCCATTTCCTGTCAATCACATTACGATCGCCGGAGCGAGGAAAAAGCCGTGAGTAAAAATACTTTCTTCATAGTAAAGTTACTTGGCGCAGTCGCAGTGCGAACTTTGCGCATGCGTACTAAGCGGATTTTCACTGCGATGCGATGAAAAAGAACGAGCGAACAACTCGGAATGAGGGCCATGGTAAGTTCAAATTAAAAAGAGACAAACTGATTTCAAATATGTTGGTAGGCAAGGAGCAGATTGTAAATAAAAAAATACACATTTCATTTTACACCAACTAATGCAGATTTCCTCAACATAGCAACCTCTTAAACTAAAGGAGTAGCCATATATTCTAGGTGATGGCTAGAATGAGTATTTCTCGTGTATAACTAACAAGTTAACAACATTTCCTGAAGAAAATATAATAAGCTGCCACAATCATGTGCTATGACTTTGTGGTCACTGCAAAGCAGTGGCGTGCGGTGAGGTCGGTGGCTGGGGAGGCACAAGCAGTCAGTGGGGTAAAAAAAAAAAGTGTAGCCCCCCCCCCCCTCACATTCGTGAAACCAGCACCGGGCAGAACCAGCCAGGGGGGTCTAATGCCATAGCAGGGGAGACACTCGGTATGGGGTCCCCCTGCCATAACATTAATCTGCCCCCCCAAAACCAGTCAGCCCAGGGCTGGAATTCCTCGGAAGTGGGGACCCCAAAAAATGAAAATGGGGTCCCTCTCCCGAGCAACAACCAGCACTGGGCTGATAGCCCATTGCTATGCCCCGCACCCCTGGTGGCAGTGGGTGCGGGGTTCATTGTTAATATTGTTCTTGACAGGTGCCCTACAGGTCCCAGCAAGCCTTCCCCAGCATGCCGTCACTTGGAGAACCACAAGTGCCAGCATGCCCAGACATAAATGGTCCGCTGGCACCTGTGGTCCACCTGTAAAGAACAGTAATATTGTTCTTTACAGGTGGCCAACAGGTCCCAGCAAGCCTGCCCCAGCATGCTGGCACATGGAGAACCACAAGTGCCAGCATGCCCGGACATAAATGGCCTGCTGGCACCTGTTCTCCACCTGTAAAGAAAATATTAAAATAAAAACAACAGTCTCTTTAAAAAAAATAGTTTATTTGACAGGGTCTTCACCTGGGGGCGGCGGCCTTTAAGCTCTTTTGCATGGCCGCCGCCTCCCCAGGGCTTCCGGCATCTTCACCTGGGGTGCGCCACCTCCCCAGGGCTTCCAGCGTCTTCCTCCGGCGTATTCACCTGGGAGGTGGCGGCCTTCCCCAGGACTTCCAGCGTCTTCACCTGGTGGGCGGCGGCTGCTAAGCTCTTTTGCATAGCCGCCGCCCATCCAGGACTTCCGGCGTCTTCAGCCTTCAGGAGCTCTTCTCCGCTCCTCCTCCGCCGTCGGACTGACAGCCGCTCCCTCACGCTGACTTATATAAGTCAGCCAGAGGGGGCGGAGCGATGACGCGGCGAGCCGTGATTGGCTCGCGGCGGCCATCTTCAATTTAAAAAATGACGCTGAGGCACCATTTTTGAAATGGGTTACCGCTCCGCTGCCAAACTCTGCATCGCCGCTGCCCGCACCTCCGCCGTCACCCGCCCTCCGCCGCCTACACCGCCGCCACCCGCACCTCCGCCGCCAGCACCTCCGCCGACACCCGCACCTCCGCCGCCAGCACCTCCGCCGCGCCCACAACAGTGATTGACAGCAGATCCAGTGACGGATCCGCTGGCCAATCACTGTGGCCTGACTGACAGGGGACATGCTTTCATAGGTTGAAAGCACGTCCCTGTGTGAAAGCGGCACCACTAATGGTGCCGCTTTGCTATGTTATTTCAATGGGCTTTTAATGCCCATTGCTAGGCCCCGCCCCCTCCCGCCCCCCACACCTTTCCCTATCTGACCGGGAGGCACCACGATCGGTGCCTCCCAACCCCATTTAGACAGGGATAATGATTACATTAATATAAAGGAGATACTTATGACACAGAATATGTGTCAAAAGTATCTTCTTTATATTATTTTAATCATTAATGACAGGGGAGGCACTACCTCCCCTGCCTCCCCTGACTGCACATCCCTGCTGCAAAGAAGTTTCTATGTTCAAAAGTTCGTGAAAATAACATTACCTTAATGGTAGTCTATAATAGTGATGTGCACCGGAAATTTTTCGGGTTTTGTGTTTTGGTTTTGGATTCGGTTCCACGGCCGTGTTTTGGATTCGGACGCGTTTTGCCAAAACCTCCCTGAAATTTTTTGGGCGGATTCGGGTGTGTTTTGGATTCGGGTGTTTTTTACAAAACCCCCACAAAAACAGCTTAAATCATAGAATTTGGGGGTCATTTTGATCCCATAGTATTATTAACCTCAATAACCATAATTTCCACTCATTTCCAGTCTATTCTGAACACCTCACACCTCACAATATTATTTTTAGTCCTAAAATTTGCACCAAGGTCGCTGGATGGCTAAGCTAAGCGACCCAAGTGGGCGACACAAACACCTGGCCCATCTAGGAGTAGCACTGCAGTGTCAGACAGGATGGCAGATTTAAAAAATAGTCCCCAAACAGCACATGATGCAAAGAAAAAAAAGAGGTGCAATGAGGTAGCTGTGTTGCTAAGCTAAGCGACCCAAGTGGCCGACACAAACACCTGGCCCATCTAGGAGTGGCACTGCAGTGTCAGACAGGATGGCAGATTTAAAAAATAGTCCCCAAACAGCACATGATGCAAAGAAAAAAAGAGGTGCAATGAGGTAGCTGTGTTGCTAAGCTAAGCGACCCAAGTGGCCGACACAAACACCTGGCCCATCTAGGAGTGGCACTGCAGTTTTCTAGTGAGAGGATGAGTGCTTCCATCCTCATGAGAAACTGAACCATTAGCAATGAACATAGGCCAGGGCCTCAGCCGTTCCTTGCCACTCCGTGTCGTAAATGGCATATTGGCAAGTTTACGCTTCTCATCAGACGCTTTTAATTTTGATTTTTGGGTCATTTTACTGAACTTTTGTAGTATACTTGACGACACAGAGGTAGAGCAATGGACTACTATACCGTACTGCTATATATATATACTGGTGGTCACAGCAACATTCTGCACTGTCCCCTCCTACTATATACTGTGCACAACTAAAATGCAGCACAGGTATGGATGCATAGTATACTTGACGACAAAGAGGTAGAGCAGTGGACTACTGTACCGTACTGCTATATATATACTGGTGGTCACAGCAACATTCTGCACTGTCCCCTCCTACTATATACTGTGCACAACTAAAATGCAGCACAGGTATGGATGCATAGTATACTTGACGACAAAGAGGTAGAGCAGTGGACTACTGTACCGTACTGCTATATATATACTGGTGGTCACAGCAATATTCTGTACTGTCCCCTCCTACTATATACTGCGCACAACTAAAATGCAGCACAGGTATGGATGCATAGTATACTTGACGACACAGAGGTAGAGCGGTGGACTTCTGTACCGTACTGCTATATATATACTGGTGGTCACTGGTCACAGCAACATTCTGCACTGTCCTCCTACTATATACTACAATGCAGCACAGATATGGAGCGTTTTTCAGGCAGAGAATGCAGATATTTCCAGCACACTGAGCACAGATATTTGCAAGCACACTGAGCACAGATATTTGCAGCACATTGAGCAGATATTTGCAGCACACTGAACACAGAAACTGAGAGAACGCAGCCACGTCCTCTCACTATCATCTCCAAAGCATGAGTGAAAATGGCGGAGACGCGTGGCTCCTTATATAGAATACGAATCTCGCGAGAATCCGACAGCGGGATGATGACGTTCGGGCACGCTCGGGTTAACCGAGCAAGGCGGGAAGATTTGAGTCTGCCTCGGAACCGTGTAAAATGGGTGAAGTTCGGGGGTGTTCGGATCTCGAGGAACCGAACCCGCTCATCACTAGTCTATACAGGGTAGTTTGATAGGAATGTACTTAATGAAGAAGTAGCATACTCTAGTGTTATGTTTCTTAAAAAGTAGTTTTTACGTGATGTCAGTAAGGGATGTATATATCTAAATAAATTGTTTCTCCCTATATCTGTGCCCAGACTTCCCTCCAATTCCATTGGTCCCTAACAAGATTGAAAGGTCCACATACACCTAACCCATACAGTATTACCATTTACCTTTAAAAAAAGCAGCAGTGTTGTCTATGCCTCTTATTTTAAACTTCTCATTCAACACCACTGATTGTATCTGAGAGGGATACACCTCTAAGAGAGAGAAGTATTTCTATTGTTAAAATCCTTGGAGACACGCTGGATCATGGGAATGGGATACCAGGTTTTAGTGACTAGGTATTGCAGCAGAATTCAACCCAAACCTATCCAATTTAAGCCAATGTTCTAGGTGGAGTAATAGGCCCTACACACTGGGCGATGTTACTGAAAGATATAAACGATCTCATTCATTAATGAATGAGTTACCATTCATATCTTTCAGTGTGGAGGCACCAGCGATGAACGATGCGCGGCCCCGTGCTCGTTCATCGCTGGTGCCCTGTCGCTTGTGCATGCAGGCCAATATGGATGATCTCGTCCATATTTGCCTGCACTGCTATGGAACCGGGTGACGGGGGGAGTGAAGAAACTTCACTCCCCCATCACTGCCCCCCCACACCGGGTCACCCATTGGCTGTGTCCGCTTTCGGGCAGCTCAGTGGCGGATAGAATAGTGTGTAGGACCCTTTAGACTTTAAATCAATCTGTGAACAGAATGTGGTAATCCCAGGCTTTGAAGGTCATTCACTTTACTATTGAGACTGATGTACAATTTGTCTGGTGCAACATTTAGGAGGAATTTCCTGCAGTTGTAGCAGTGTTGTCCATGTATACTGTAGGTGTCATCAAGGTATTTATGGAAATCATGAATCATAGATTGAACCATCATTTTCAGCTTAAATACATTAAATCACTAGTTTCCAAACTCAGGGGTCTATTTACTAAGCCTTGGATGGAGATAAAGTGGATGGAGATAAATGACCAGCCAATCAGCTCCTAACTGCCATTTAACAGGCTGGGTTTGAAAAATGGCAGTTAGGAGCCGAATGGCTGGTACTTTATCTCCGTCGGCTTTATCTCCATTCAAGGCTTAGTAAATAGACCCCTCAGTCCTCAAGGAACCCTAACAGTCCAGGTTTTTTTGGCTATCCATGGCTGAACACAGATGGTTAGATCAAATAGACTATTGTAGCCTCCTGGAAGTGCCTACTGGTGAGCATTCCATTACTATGACTATATGGGTACCACCATCCTCCATTTGTAGCTTATTTAGTGGAAGTGTATACTAAACCACCTTTACCTGGCTGACATGTGTGCTGTCACTTTCAATACAACAAAAAAGGCTATTAATGTCCCTCACATCAAACAATTTTGAACTTTAGTCATTTTTATAAACTTTTCATAACTCAATTCAGCAATAAAATATAATGTATTCCAGATTAACTATCCATATGTGATTTATGCATCTGAAAAGATGTTTTTACATTTCTCTTAAAAAATGTCTTTTCCTCTTTGAGAATTGATATAGTACGAAAATAAGCATGAGACATGACAAATGGAGGAAAGAAAAATATAAATGATTATGTCTATCTTTTTAACTTATTTATTTGGCAAAACAAAATGCCCCCTACGATATCTCTATTTAATAACTGGAGAGCGTCTTTGCTTTGCAGTTACCAGTAAATCTCTACTGTGTATGATCCCCTCAAATGAAGCATACATTGGCATATAATTGAAAGTTTGATTTATACTCTGTTTGCAGACACATATCACCTTTAAGATGACAAATGGACTATTAACAATTTAAAAGTTGACATTTGTCATCATTCCAGCCCATTCTCATTTTTCCAATATAAAGGAGCTATTATAAGAGAGACAGAGGAGCCAGCCAGAGAAGGTCAGACAAGTTACAGCATGCCATGCAATGTATTTATTGGAGAAGAGATTTTCACATGAAAATATATAATAAACAGTGCAAAAGGTTTTACTGGCTACACTAAATAAAATAAATCTGTTCAGATCTAAAAAATAAAAAAAACAGATGCTACAGACAAAGTTTGTGAAGCGAAGCATCAGAGTCATTATTCATTACAGCCAAGATATAGAGATGCAAAATGCATGTAGACAATATTCTGGCTGATGTTTCTAATATGTACACATTATACGTACGCAATGTATTGGAGAGTTAAATGTAAATGAAGCAGCAAAACTCTCCATCATTCTTCAAATGCTGCTGGCAGTTATCATACTTTTTCTACTGAAGTGAATGGAGATTAGCTACAAGAAATGGTATACTACAGTATACTACGACACACTGGCAAAATTACAACTACTGTAAGTGCAATTCTCACATACTGTATAAAGCAGTGTGAGTCCCCACAAAATGAATTATGTTTACACAGCAGAAAATTCCATAGAAAAATTTGGGTAGGTGCTCTGCAGAAGAGTGTGCGGGTCAGGAGGGAGAGACGTACTCAGTGGGAGACCAGATGGACTTAGAGGAGATGTATGTGGACAGATCAGGTCAGTGCTGCATGAACATGATCCTTCATTCTTGTTTTGGCACTATTGAATGTACAAAGTCCAATTATGCACCACTTGTGAGTCAAGCAGGGATTGCCATGGGTCAACCAATCAGAGATGTTTGCAGTGAAACATCATCATTGCCCGGTCCCATCACTCCTGCTTATTTTAATTGGCATGGGAGGAGGGGAGTTAGTTTGACAGTAGAGAGGGAGCCAGCAAGAACTCCCAAAGAGAGATGATTACTCTACTATGGAGAAAATGTGCCACTAGTGGAAAGAAAGAGAAAGACGCTTGTGGAGATGAGATAGAAGACATAGACTAGAAAACTAGATGAGCTTACAAAGTAAAGACAGTAGACATTGAGTCAAGCAAAAAAAAAAAAAAAACAGTGACATTTAAGTCATTGGTGCCATAAGCCAGGCCACGATAACAGGGCATTAGGCTCCAAGTTCCCCCTAAGTAACAGCTGCACATATTAGGCACTAGGACCAGGTCCTTGAGTAGGCTTGTGATCCTTTTTAGCTCCGGACACTTGGACATCATTTGTTTGGGAACCAGACCCTGCCCCACACTAGTGGTGAACCATAGGTGGAAATGGGTGACTTCAGAAGCCTAGCCGCTAGACCACCAGTGCAATATTACATTATAGTAGTAAATTATGACTGGTGCAATTAGGAGATGAGCCTCAAGTGATTGATTTACAGTATGAACATAAAGCCTTAAACATCATTTATAACACTTAATAAACCTCATAGACCATTCCTTTGTGGACCTATTTCCTTCAAAAGATATTGTACAGTATATGCCTAGGTTACCGTGTGGGTGGCACAATCCTTACTGTTATAAAAAGCTGCCTTCATGAACATTACAGTGGACATAACATACAGTATGTACAGTACAAGAGAGAAGCATCACTAGGCATTTCTCCTGAGACTGCAATAGCAAACATAGTGCAAATTAAAATGATCTCATTTGTTGATCTAAGTTAGCAAATCAATACAAAATAGTTCTTCATAAATGAATTGTGGAGATTAGAAATGCCATGGAGTTTGCTTCACATGTGCACTAGGGGTTTCTTGAGCTTTGTACCATAAAATTCTATTATGATGATTTACAAAAAGCTATTACAAACTACAACCAATTTGTTTCAGAGAAATAAAACAAACTGCATGAACTAAATGATTGTAAACCATCGTTTAACAAATAAGAACATTGCAGTCCTAAGCATCAAAAGCACGTCATGATCCAACTTAAAAACTTGTCAATACATATAAAGCAAAATACATAATATAATTGCCAACATTTTAAAATATTTTCCAGGCTGTGTTAATACATTGAAAGAATAACATGTGGTACTCTCTTGGTGGCTCATCTGTAATAACACTCAGGTTATGAGGGCCAGAGTATAAAAGTGGATATTAAGACACTGTTAGTACATCTAATATGCAATGAAAGATTATATTGGAGATGTATCATGCAGTGATAAGAAGGCAAAAGTGGACCATTGGAGAGGTTGCCCATATCAACAAATCAGCTTCTGCCTGTATCCCTACTGATTTATAAAAATCAAACTTATGTTTGTTGCTCAATCATGGCCAAACCTTTGCATCAATTGACTTGAAAACTGACAGAAGAATAGTAAAGAGTCTGTTTAGAACATAGGCTTTGTGTTTTCCCATAGCTCTCACTTACATTCCATTTTTCTGGAACTGGTGTACCAACTCCAACACAAATGCTCGGATCGGAACCCGCCACGCATAACATATAATAGGAAGATCTGTAGTGCAAATACTATTCTGCCATCCAAACTCACTGTTCACATTAATTTTTTGAGCATACACGGCTTGGACCAGTGTGCACAGAGCACATAATGAGAAGGTCTGTAGTGCTGACAGTCGCACAGTCATTCACACACTAGTTTAGAAATGGTCCTTTTAAAATGTGCTCAAATCTTCTTAGTGAAAAGGAGAACTGCACTACTACCATTTTTGTTTTTCAGAATATTAATTTGAAAATCACTCAGATATCCACATACAAAATCCCCGTTCAATTTCATTTTATATGACATTTGGTCATGAACTTGCCTGGGCAATGTTGGGTTCTACAGCTAGTCATTTTATATAATATACTTGATAAATACTACCTCAAAGCTGATTGGTTGTGGACAACTTCTCCACTTGGCCACTTTTCACTGCTTGATACATCTACCCCTTCCCCATGCATTAAACAGTACAGTTGGTGTTTATCGAGAAAATTGGAAAATTTCCAGAAACAACTGTAAAAAAACAAAAATGGCATTGTTCGTGGAAATTAGGTAGAACTACCAACTGTGTACTGTACTTGATGTAGGATGACATGCATTTGAATTAATGAATCCCTGCTTTGATACTAAAATTGTACTTTACCAACTGTCCCCAATTTGGAGGAAGGCCTTGTTTCTTCTTCTTTTTCTTCTTCTTTTATTATTATTATTATTATTATAATCATTATTATTATCAAGTTATTCAACACTGACAATCTGCACCGTTCTTGTACTAAAAGCTGTATGTATTTCACTGTCTTGAATATGGTCTATTCTTAATCATTTAATACCTTCACTGCTGAGTGTTTGCCCTCCCCTGTTCTGAGTCTTAGCACATGGGGGTTCACACTCCAACAGGAGACTCTTAGCACTTTTAGGTCACACTAAGTTCAATTAAGAATACAAATAGAAGAATTGCCATCAATTTTCCTTTAGCCTCCCTTGGGGCCATCTTAGGAATGCTGTTTTTGGCAATTTTGATAAACAATTTTTGACCTCACATGCATATGGAATAGGGAAGATATTAGAACATGCATAAACAAAATATTATTTTAGTCTGGTTCTCTCCATTTGGTGATTAATTATATAATATTGAGGACAGTCTTCCAGCATACTTTGTGGTGGTTTCTTCATAGGGAGTTATTGGTGTTGATTTTTTTTTTCAGATTCTAGACAGTCTATACTCTAAACGATTGATGAGTTTGTTCATTACATAAAAAAGACACTACGTACATTGCAAAATTAAATATCTAGTAAAAGAAAAAAAATAATAAACATGATAGGAAACAGTTCTGAAAACTGAGGCCAGCAAGCTACACTTATCATATAATAGCCAATCAGATCCTGTCAGTTTCCTAGAAAAACACAGAAAATCAAAGAAAGCATCTGGTTGGCTGCTGCACATTTATGTTCTTAAGTAGTTTTCCTTCACTTCTTCAAGAACATATTTCTTTGGCTATATAAAAACAAAATTGCAACACAAAAATGTTAGACAATAAGATGAAAAGAAAATCCCCAGCATAAAATTGCTTTGCACTGTGGCTTTGGGCTTTCATTTCTGTAAGTGACATTAGGTTGCAGGAAATAATAGAGTAAACTGCTAGGTAATGTTTGTCATGCAGATCTCTCTAAATACTTACTGCTAAAATGTGATCATTTTCCTCTACTGCACTTTAAATGTGGCACTGAAAGAGCACAACCACGGGTCCATATAAGTATTCCAGAGGAAAAAAAAACTAATATAAGAGGGAATGGAATGAAAAGAGCTGGCAATGCATTTCCCCCAGCATATCAAGCAGGTTTTCATAAAGAAGCAGTGGTCATCAATCAGTAGCTCATTACCAAGCTGTCATCTGGGCTTAGGCTAAATGTATTCTGGCTTACTGCCATACTAAATGTTCAATGAAACATCCTTTAGGCTCTCTACAAGATCAGCTGAAGTCTCACATGCTATACATCAAAGAGGAACATTAGCGTTATCATAGCCTTAATAAATAGTGCTATCCGGGCAATGTAATCCTGCGTTGTTCAGCTGCCTACTATTCCCAACAATATCCCACTAAAGTAAACACTTTTCTATACTGCATGAGTCTTTTTAAATTGACTCTTGCTAGCTCTGCAATAATTGTCTGCAGTCTAAACACAATTACAGGAGTATGTATGAATGGGAGTACAGGTGTTTGAATACTACAGTTTGGCATCAAGGCACTACAATTACTTTACTGGGGACACAAAGGGCAATGCTTGGCGTGCATCAATATATTTTAATTTTCTTTTTAACGATTGGGATCCTTTCTTAAAAGGGATAACCACTTCAGTGCCTGAACATTATATATATATATATATATATATATATATATAGATAGCTGTAAACTCGGCACTCACGCATAAGATAAAAGGTGCTGCGGTGCCCTCCTGGAGGCGAAGACCTCTGTCAATAGGATGGTGATGAAGGCGGCACTCAAACAGGCGTAGACAGCGGTAAAGTTTAAGGAATAAACTGACAAAAACTTTACCGCTGTCTACGCCTGTTTGAGTGCCGCCTTCATCACCATCCTATATATATATATATATATATATATATATATATATATATACATACAGGTTGAGTATCCCATATCCAAATATCCGAAATACGGAATATTCCGAAATACGGACTTTTTGAGTGAGAGTGAGATAGTGAAACGTTTGTTTTTTGATGGCTCAATGTACACAAACTTTGTTTAATACACACAGTTATTAAAAATATTGTATTAAATGACCTTCAGGCTGTGTGTATAAGGTGTATATGTAACATAAATGAATTGTGTGAATGTAGACACACTTTGTTTAATGTACAAAGTTATAAAAAATACTGGCTAAAATTACCTTCAGGCTGTGTGTATAAGGTGTATATAAAACATAAATGCATTCTGTGCTTAGATTTAGGTCCCATCGCCATGATATATCATTATGGGATGCAATTATTCCAAAATACGGAAAAATCCGATATCCAAAATACCTCTGGTCCCAAGCATTTTGGATAAGGGAT
The DNA here is from genome assembly GCF_028390025.1 of Pseudophryne corroboree. Lineage (NCBI taxonomy): Eukaryota > Metazoa > Chordata > Amphibia > Anura > Myobatrachidae > Pseudophryne > Pseudophryne corroboree. The sequence continues at coordinate 144,446,742 of NC_086452.1, forward strand.
ACTCAACCTGTGTATATATATATATATATATATATATTATATATAGTTCTGTCTGATGCCATAACTGCAATACTTGGTGAATCAGCTTATATATAATAAAACTGTTGTTAAAGGGTTTCTCCACATATACAGTAATTGATTTTCACTGAAAACATAAATCATTGTGTAGTTACTATTGCTCTATTCATCGGCCAACATGCATTGATTCAGATAATTCCACTGAGGTTTCAAGAGAAACTGCAGTACCCTAAAATATGTTCTGCATATTGTTAGTTGCTTTTGGTAGGGTGAACATATTTGTTGTTTTCTCAGGTTTAGAAATTAGAGGGGCAAGGAAAGACATGTAGGTTATTATTTCTTTATTATGCTCACAACATCACCATATTTTTAGATGGCTAGAGTGTAGAACTTAAGTTAGTGGGTCTTACTGTATTTAAAATGTACACTCATCAGCACATGCAGAGTTGATCGTATAGCAGTTAGTGCACCATATCTTACAGTATGTGAAACCACTCTGTGACTGACTGGAAATGAGAGCACTCCCAACTTATCTACACTTACAACTGGAGAGGCAGAATGTGAGATGCAAGAAGAGGTCTCCCAAAGGCAAATTTAAGTAAGAGCTTATTCACATACTCAACCAGCCACATGTAGTAAATTGGGAGCATATATTACAGAGACCATCCCATTTCATGATGCATACAGCTCTGCAAATGGGCAAAAACTATTTTTCCCTGCACTTTGAGTAATGTACAGCCATTTTCTTCTGTAACAGTCCCTCAATACACAGAGTGAACCTCTTTGGTTTTGCACTGGTGAACATGAATAGTTGACCCAGCATATGTCAAGTCGCAGTGCACCTACAAACTAGCAGTGCACTTGGCTGTGTACAGAGGCAGAAAAATCTGAAGGTATGCACCTATGTCATACAATATGTCAAAAGACTGCCTATAACTTTAGGTCATTAATTTTAATGTACAAAACTTTGAGGTACATTTAGTAAGCAGTGATAAGAGCGGAGAAGTGAGCCAGTGGACAAGTTGCCCATGGCAACCAATCAGCACTGAAGTAACATCTATAATTTGCATACTATAAAATAATACAGAGCTGCTGATTGGTTGTTGGGGAAATTTCTCCGCTGGCTCACTTCTCCGCTCTTATCACTGCTTAGTAAATGTTCCCCTTTATAGCTTGCCTCCTGTAATATGGTCCCATTTATACTTTACATTAGTCACGTGAGTGAAGGGACATCAGGGGCTTTTATGTGCAATAGTGTGCTGAGACTTGTTGTTCCTGTGATCTAGTGAGGCCATACATGCCTGTGTATGGTGCAGTGTCATGATGTGGGGAGCAGAAATGATGGAAGCAAAAGTCTGCACAACTTATAGTGAAAACAGTACAGATTGGGGACATCAAGCTTCTGTTAAAATCACGCAGAAATGTTTTGGTTCTCCTTTATAGCAATGTTCATTCTGTGAACATAATTATTTTCTCTGTTGTCTTTACATCTTATATCTTAGAGCCCCTAACATCTGGTCAGCAATGCTTGCTAAACTGGCGGGCAGTATGGAAATTGATTAAGACAGAAAAAAAATGTAAGTACCTAAAAATTGAAATAAGTGTACATTGAGCATGCATGATACAGCAATTTTTTTTCTCTTACACTACTTAGTACATGATTTAATAGTGACCACTACACTTTTAATATTTACTTTTCTAATTTTTATACAGTATATGCACTAAAAACATTTCAGCACTATTGAAGTGGACAGCACCAAAACTATAATAGTAACCTGAACACGGTCTTATAAAATATTTAACTTATTTTCTCTCATTTTAAACATACTATATGTTGCAATTATATAATGAATAATTTGTTAAACTCCCTACTTTTTTCAATTACTACATTTTAAAAGACAAAAGTAATCTCTATTTCTTCTTGTATATATAATAATAAAGTCGATTAACTTCTAAGTAATCCAGGTATTACAACACTTTTAAAGAGCTGTTGAGCATAAGTGCTTGTCTGGGTGGTGCAAAAAAGTAATTTCACCTTTGACTATTAGAGAATTCCCTGCAGGTTTTTAAAAGTCTATGTAGTAGCATATACTGTAAGTGCATGTACTAACCTGCTCATGTTCAATTACTCATGTAGGCACATGTTTGTATCAGTGGCATAGTGCTCACTTACTGTATAGACAATATGGTAAGAGATTGTTTAAAGATTTTATATATATGTAAAAAAAATGATTTTGAAAAGAGTTGTGACATTTTGATGCATTATGACATAAACTAATGCAGCAATAAGCAGAACCATTATAGAACCTGTCATTGCTAAACTCCTCTAGAATGAAAACCAGCTAAGTAGTCTAGCACTGTTAGGGCTTATATACAGGAATTTTAAATGTGGCTCAAAGTGTGTTTAATGTGCATCAACATAGTTTAGTAGATATTTGCTGACCTTAGGGTTTGTAAAGATAATGTACAGTAAGTAAATGGTTATGTATACACATACTTTCTAATAGATGTTCACATTGCATCATATAAATTGCAAAAATTCCCTGCATTGCTCACAATCATTAACACTCTGTAAAATATCATTGATTTCTATGGGAATGCCTGTGAATTCACTGCATTGCTCACAATCATTAACACTCTGTAAAATATCATTGAGTTCTATGGGAATGCCTGTGAATTCACTGCATTGCTCACAATCATTAACACTCTGTAAAATATCATTGAGTTCTATGTGAATGCCTGTGAATTCACTATTAAATTACATTAATTAATGCATCTCAATGCTTCAATGAAGAGGAAGGTTAAATTAACTACTGTATGCTCCAGTGAATGTTTTTCCACACTCATCTGTGCATAGACAATATACATTATAACCTAGGGTAATATTTCCTAAGGTGGCCTCTCCTGCTAGCAGGAGCCCTGGAGCCTACTAGATGTAGTCATGTTTATCAAATCCTCTGGTATTTTGCTAGACAAAAACATGAAATGGAAGTAAGTGAGGTATATGCAAAGAACTAATCTGTGCCACCTTGAGAATTTGCAGGTCCCAATACTGGAGAGGGTGCATGGTTACACCTGCTCAGACCAAAAATAGCAAACAACCATGAGCTGGGCAGTTTGTTGCTCAGCCCCCAGAGTCCATTGCTGGTTAGGCTCAAGCTCCCAGACCAGCAAAACCATTGACACCATCTAACTTCCCCTTTGAACAATCACAAGCAATAATCATTTGACTCTACAGTATATTGCGATTGGTCCTCCTACTATTCTAAATTGTATTTTTACACTACCACAGACCAAAGGGCATAACTACCATAGGTGTAGCTACTATGGGTCCCACTATGGGTCCCACAGCTGAGAAAGAGTGTGTCTATGGGGCCCCCAAAGTTAATAGTTGTGCACCTGCACAGACCATTCCAATTGCAGTAGCATTTTCTGCTGTATATGTACTAATAAGGGCAGTATGGGTGGTGTAAGTCAGTACAGATGGTGAAGGGCAGTACGGATGGTGTAATGTTAGCATTACTGGCTCACAGCACTGAGATCATTGGTTCAATTCCCATCACGGCCCTAACTGTGTGTATTTTGTGTGGAGCTTGCATGTGTTTCCTCCGAGTACTCCAGTTTCCTCCCACAATACAAAAATATACTGGTAGGTCAATTGTCTCTCAACAAAAATTAACCATAGTTTGTGTCTGTACATACGTTTAGGACAGACTAGATGGGCCAAGTGGTTCTTATGTGCCGTCAAAATTCTATGAGTCTAAGATTTTGCTTAACAATTAAAATGTATAAATTAGAGGTCATGGCATTAATCAGGAAAATGTGATAACGATAAAGGAAAAATAAAGATACAAAAGACATGCACTAAGGGGGTAATTCCAAGTTGATCGCAGCAGGATTTTTTTTTAGCAGCTGGGCAAAACCATGTGCACTGCAGGGGAGGCAGATATAACATTTGCAGAGAGAGTTAGATTTGGGTGGGTTATTTTGTTTCTGTGCAGGGTAAATAATGGCTGCTTTATTTTTACACTGCAATTTAGATTGCAGATTGAACACACCACACCCAAATCTAACTCTCTCTACACATGTTATATCTGCCTCCCCTGCAGTGCACATGGTTTTGCCCAACTGCTAAAAAATTTCCTGCTGCGATCAACTTGGAATTACCCCCTAAAGTTCACACCATGTAAGCAGAACTGCATTTACCACCAACACAGTAACAGCAGTAAAATGTAAAAGCAAATTGGGCAAAAATCAGGTCAATATGCTACTAAACATATTTAAAACTCTGCTTGAAAGGTAATTAGGGTCCTTGACATCATGTTGCTATTTTTGTACTTTCGTCAATAAAGCTTTAATCTTAGATGTTCTGGGTTTTGCAAAATAAGGTAAATGCATGTCCTACGAAATTAGATTGTCAAGGATACTGTACATTTTTAAGTAATGGGAGGGAATATCAACAAACAATTCACCAAAGTTAGTCTCTACAAATGCATTTCTGCTGGCAAAATCAGTTCAAGAAGGTCTGGTCTATAAATGGGAAAACAAAATGTAGTTGTCTTCTAAACTAAAAATCCTAGGGCAACAAATATAAACGTTACTTAATGATATAACTACATGGTTTAAAAGCTGAGAAAGAAGACAGATATATAAAGCAATGTATTAATTTTACAGTAGTTAGAGTTGCAGTAAGGCATAAAGAAGGCAATAAGCCAATAAATTAACAACCACTTTTGAATATATAGAATGCACAGTCCAATAGCTTTATCCACCGCTCTATCTAATTCAACTAAAGAGAAGTCCTGTAATCCATGTACATAAAAGCCAGACACCAATACATGCAAACATTCACAGCAGTCTTTTTTGTTTTATAGTTAATAATTAAAATGTCCCTTCCTTAAAATAACCAAACAGCCTCAGTGCTAAGTGACCTGTGCTGTTTGCTTCTAAACAAGGGTGTCATACTGGTACTATTATAATGCACATCGGCAAATGCAGGGGGCTTCCGGTTGTCTAGAAACCCCCCTTAGTCTTAACAGCTCAAATCATGACTAATAGTATATAATACGATTACTAGAGCTGCTGCCACAACAGGCATTGTAAGGGACAGAGCAGAGCTACTGCACATGACCAGTGGTAGAAGCTTCTTTTACCAAGTTTGTTGTGTGTGGAAAGCTGAGTGCTTAATCAGTGCATTGGACCAGAGAGTAGCTACCTGGAGGAGGAGAAAGGAGCCTTATCATGAGGTGGGAGAACGTGTGCTTAGAAAGTGTAGTTCTGTTTCCTACTGGTTCTGTTATGTGTGCTTTGTTTGTTTGTTTGTTTGTTTGCTAATTTATTATGGAAAGTTTAACCTTTTCCTGACCACCTGCTCCAGTGTTCAGCAGGGCAGGACATTGTTGATTACATTTAGAATGCCCCCCTCTAGAAATCCTGTGTTTGCCCCTGTTGTACCAAGCTATAAAGCAGAGCTGTTATGTCTCTCTATTCTACAACAAAACAGCACAGCCCGTGCACCATGTGGGTCAGACTTCTAAGGGGACCCTCATCTAGAAACAATTATCTCAATGTGAAATATTGTAGACACAGGCACCTTATGCATTAAAATATAATGAATATTTTTTTTTTATTGAGTTAAACTTACTAGGCCCAAGTTTGAATTCGGGGCTGGTCATCGGTTGATCATGTATCTCTAATTGAAAAGTTCCAAGCACTTTACCCAAATAGAGAGACCACATGACACAACACAAGGATAGTTTGCCCATATAAGGTAACAAAAAAATAACATTTAGATATGCAGTATAGATGTGTCCTCATACATCTTGCCTCAATGTTTCACGCAGCAGGAGAAGCAAGGCGTGAGTGTGCTGACAGGTCCTGTGCAACTCCATTAACGTTGACCATCTCTTTTTTTGAATAAGCATCTTATTCACATCAATATGAGAAAAGGACGCACAAGCAGACTCTGCTGATTAAAATGCTCTGCGCATGCAGTGTTCAACCGCGCCTGTATCTGCATACAAAATGGTACATAACAGTGTTTTCTAGGATTGTTTTGCAAATAAGACACATTTTAATGAAAAAGCAGCATGAACAGATGCTATGCACTGCCAATCAAACCATGCCATGGCGGAAAACAAAGGGCTGTGTACCGTGCAGGTAGGCTAGGTGTAAGTGGACACATCCGTATATATACTGTTAAATTTACAAACATCAGGGGCATGACACATCAATGTACAGTACGTGAACTTTGCAAAACTTTTGTTAGGGTCTACGAATGGTGTCTTATTATCAAGCATATTTTACCATGCTGGATACAGATAATGAAACTTGCTCAGAATTTACTACAATGGGGAACTGTTACTGTATGTTTTTTTCTGCACTTTTTCTTTTTTTCTCCTTTAATTACTCACAAAACATGGCAAAGAAACATTTTTACATGTACCGCTGGGATCAATTTATTTCATATTAAGTCATCTTGACAGATATAACAAGCAGCACAATGATGAATTCAGCACTGGCTTTGTTAGGGGGAAAAAGAAGCTAGAATGTTCAAGGTGACCTTTTTTATTAGATTAATTTAATACATTGAAGGCTAACTTTATTACTGCTTATTTTACTGGATAGACAAGACTTCAGAACCATGCTATTTATGGAAAGTTATAATGCATTTCTGGCTTCCAGTTCTTGCAAAGTATAATAAGTGAAGCACTGGGAAAACGTGCTAGGGCTACATGATCCAACTAGTGCACAAAGTGTTACTTACTCTAAGTAAATGTAGCACACAATGTGTGAAACTTTAATAGGTAAAAATTCAAAGAACGGGGTGGCTGCAAAGCAATGTCCCAGTGTTCACAGAATGCGTACACAACATCTAGATCTATGCTTGTGTATTATTTATTTATTATCAGCACCTCATATTTTAAGTAAAAATGCATTGATCATAAGAAAACATGTACATCTTTGTGGGACTACCACTAATATACGTTCATGTGTGCATGTATGTATACAATATTTCATGTAATTAGCAAGAGAGGAAAAAAACAGGTATCAAGTTCAACATTTCATACTGTAAATACAGAATCTATGCATTGATCAATGGAAATTGTGCTAATGTATATACCAGTGGCGTGCGGTGAGGTCGGTGGCTGGGGAGGCACAAGCAGCCTACCCCCCCCCCCCCATAGAGTGGGGTAAAAATAAAAAAAAGTGTAGCGCCCCCCCCCCCCACACACACATTCGTGAAACCAGCACTGGGCAGAACCAGCCAGGTGGGTCTACTGCCATAGCAGGGGAGACACTCGGTATGGGGTCCCCCTGCCATAAAATTAATCTGCCCCCCCCCAAACCAGTCAGCACAGGGCTGGAATTCCTCGGAAGTAGGGACCCCAAAAAATGAAAATGGGGTCCCTCTTCCGAGCAACAGTGCTATGCCCCGCACCCCTGGTGGCGGTGGGTGCGGGGTTCATTGTTAATATTGTTCTTGACAGGTGCCCTACAGGTCCCAGCATGCCGGCACTTGGAGAACCACAAGTGCCAGCATGCCCGGACATAAATGGCCCGCTGGCAACTGTGGTCCACCTGTAAAGAACAGTAATATTGTTCTTTACAGGTGGCCAACAGGTCCCAGCAAGCCTGCCCCAGCATGCTGGCACAGGGAGAACCACAAGTGCCAGCATGCCTGGACATAAATGGCCTGCTGGCACCTGTTCTCCACCTGTAAAGAAAATATTAAAATAAAAACACCAGTCTCTTAAAAAAAAAATAGTTTATTTGACAGGGTCTTCACCTGGGGGTGGCGGCCTTTAAGCTCTTTTGCATGGCCGCCGCATCCCCAGGGCTTCCGGCGTCTTCACCTGGGGGGCGCCACCTCCCCAGGGCTTCCAGCGTCTTCCTCCGGCGTCTTCCCCTGGGAGGTGGTGGCCATTAAGCTCTTTTGCATGGCCGCCGCCTTCCCTAGGACTTCCAGCGTCTTCACCTGGTGGGCGGCGGCTGCTAAGCTCTTTTGCATAGCCGCCGCCCATCCAGGACTTACGGTGTCTTCAGCCTTCAGGAGCTCTTCTCCACTCCTCCTCCGCCGTCGGACTGACAGCCGCTTCCTCGCGCTGACTTATATAAGTCAGCCAGAGGGGGCGGAGCGATGACGCGGCGAGCCGTGATTGGCTTGCGGCGGCCATCTTCAATTTCAAAAATGACGCTGAGGCGCCATTTTTAAAACGTGTTACCGCTCCGCTGCCAAACTCTGCATCGCCGCCGCCCGCACCTCCGCCGTCACCCGCCCTCCGCTGCCTACACCGCCGCCGTCCGCACCTCCGCCGCCAGCACCTCCGCCGACACCCGCACCTCCGCCGCGCCCACAACAGTGATTGACAGCGGATCCAGTGACGGATCCGCTGGCCAATCACTGTTGCCTGACTGACAGGGGACGTGCTTTCATAGGTTGAAAGCACGTCCCTGTGTGAAAGCGGCATCACTAATGGTGCCGCTTTCCTATGTTATTTCAATGGGCTTTTAATGCCCATTGCTAGGCTCCGCCCGCTCCCGCCCCCCACTCCCCATACCTTTCCCTATCTGACCGGGAGGCACCACGATCGGTGCCTCCCAACCCCATTTAGACAGGGATAATGATTACATTAATATAAAGGAGATACTTATGACACAGAATATGTGTCATAAGTATCTTCTTTATATTATTTTAATCATTAATGACAGGGGAGGCACTGCCTCCCCTGCCTCCCCTGACTGCACGTCCCTGGTACAAGGTCACATTCGGAAGTATTTCCCCGGTGCGCCCCGCTGCTTCAAGTAAAAGTCCCATTCTGTGAGGGGCAGGGCTTAGCGGGCCCTGATCATGGGGGAGCATGTTCTGCCTGTGTCAGAACAGAGGTGCCCCCGTGGTGAACTAATTAATTACTGGCAGCTGGTTCCTGCTCTGAAATACCAGCTGCCAGTGCCTGAGCTACAGATGCCCAAGTAGTATACATAACTTCCTAATCTCCCTAAGACTCTCTCCCATCATCACTCATCCCCAATCCCTCCTCTCCTCTGCGCCATCTCTCTAGTCAGATACTAGCTCCAATCTCTGTCTGTGACTCCACCCCCTCATCCCCACCCCTTCCTCTCCAGTAGCCTTTCTTTGTATTCCTTCTGTCACAGAGCATTGCAGATGTAGAACACTCTGGAGTTCTGCAGGGAACAGACAGATCCTACCTCTAGACAGGTAAGTTAGATTGGAAGTGCAAACATTTTTAATGTTATCTAGGGGTGGCATATTCATACAATGGGAAAAGTTTTTTTAGTGGCTTTATGTAAGTTTTAATATGGTCTGTGGTGGGGTTGGTGTATTAATGTTGTGTGTGTGGGGGTGCATTAATATTATCTGTGTTATATGTGGGTCACTGCAATGCTCTGTATTATATGGTGGTCTCTGCAATGCTCTTTGTATTATATGTCAGTCACGGCAATGCTCTAATATATGGTGGTCCCTGTAATGCTCTCTGTGTTATATAATAGTCACTTCAATGCTCTGTATTACATAGTGGTCACTGCAACGCTTTCTGTATTATATAGCGTGTCAATACAGATGTGTCGTTTTATACTGTTGTCAAGTTTGTTAAAGTGATACGTGTGCATCGCGGTAGCGATATGCTGCAGAAGGCTGCAATAATTTGCAAATGTGTACACACATTCGTGAAAATCACAAGACACATACTGCAATGTTTATGTATAAGGACACATCTGTATACTGCTCCACAAAAAAATTACAAATCACTTACAGTATTACAGGTCACACCCTTAAGTGAACAAATATGCAGTGCTCAAGTAGTAGACAATCCCCAGTCCTTATATAGAGAAAACAGTTTGTTTTGGTTTAAAATCTTTACTGGCAAGTATGTTGTCCTACTGAAAAGTAGTCAATTATTTACAATAACCCAAGTAAGTTCTCCTACTTTGGACCTCAATTTGTCTTCACTTGAATTGGCCATTATTATTTTCTTGATTCATTTATTCACCTCTTTGGCACTAAATGACACAAAAGAGTCAGGGAAACTAGGATAGCGTAGAAACACTTACCAAAACACCAGAGGATCAGACGTTTCACCCTGAAGTGACAGTCACATGACCACCAGGACCTGTAAGACACAGCTGGGGATGCTGCAGCCACCAGGAGAAGGTAATTCACAGCTGGGCCACCAGGGAAGATATGTCAGCATTCCAACATGATGACAGGTCAACATTGACATTATGACCATGTAGATATGTATATGTACATATCTCCCAACCTTCTGCAATGGGAAGAGAGGCACACTCTGCATGCATCAAAAAAGGGGTGTGACATTATGGTACAGGGGGTGTCTGAGTCACTCAATCATTTTTTTACATGCTTGGGAAATTCCCAGCAGAGGCATAACTTGGGGGGTGCAAGTCACCCCAAAGGGCCAACTACACCACGGTAATAGGAGCCTAGAGCTGCACTCAGCTCCTGTCACAGTGTAGGAGCTCCTGTCACAGTCTCTGGGGGCAGCCCAGCATATTTGGGAATGCTGGACATGCCCCTGGAGTGATGAAAATGGTGGCATTCTACAAGGTCATGCCCCCTTCCAGCAAAACCACGGAACAAGTCTGGGGCTCTGTTTTGCGCAAGCGACAAGTCTGATGCCATGTGCTTGCCGAGCTGCAGGGCAGCCCCCATCTGCTGTGCAAGGGGAGGGAGTTCTTCTAACCACTGTCCCCTGTGGGGCCCTCTTGCTCCTTGGTGGGATGTCAGGACAATGCCCAAAAAGTGGGATTGTCCCACCAAAAGTAGGAAGGTTGGGAGGTCTGTATATGTATATATATATATATATATATATATATATATACACCATTATATATTGTGGTGAGACAAGGTTAGTTTCACCAGGGAATAGAGTATTTCCCTGGTAACAACTTCCCTGTAGAGGGTTAAAGAAAAGCTGTCAAGCCTCAGAGAAAGTGCTTTGCAGCCATGTAAAAGAGTTTGTTTCAGTGCAAAGCCCAGATAGGGGCTCTGTGGTGTGGTTGAGGGAGAGAAGGGTAGGCTGTCAACCACACGACTCTGGTCCACACTGGTGCTGATAAGCAACCAGCGAGCAGGGAACGTTGCCCCTAGTGCTAGGGACATGGACCATCAGTGCCGGGAGGCACCGAAAGACCGTGAATACGGTCTGCAGATTGGAATATGTAATTCTTCTGTTTGGTGTGCAGTTTGTTTGCTACCTGCATGCCATTAATTACTCGCGCAAACTCTGTATACTGCCCGCTGTGTCCTGACTAGCAGCGACCCTGTTACAATGTATATGTATATATATATATATATATATATAACTGTAGGCATTTGTCATTGTATGTAACTGTATGTATTCTAGTTTCCAAAGTGGGCTGCCATGTTGGGCTACCATATTATCCCTATACTGTACACTGTGTGCATTGAAAAACCAGCAGAAAACCACTATAATGCATTATTACAATTTCCAAGTGCTGATTTTATTATAAAACCTCCGTGCAGAATTAAGCTTTTGTTGTTTTGGAGAAAGTGGCCTAATGCCAAAGCAAGGACTACAAAGTTTTCGTTGGTAGAGTTTATAAATATAAATACACAGAAAATCCTAACAGTAAATAGTTTTAATTAAGGTAGACAGGCATTATATAGTAAAACATTCAGTATATAAACAGTGATGCATGGTAGCACGTTTGTTAACAAACAATAGTGTATGCCATTCGTAATTTGTAAATAATTTGCTAAACTTTCTAGAAAAAAAAAACTCGATTTTTTTTTAAATATATTGTACTATCTAAAATGTACAGTATTACACTCAGGGAGAATAATTTTCAAGCATACTGAAAATGTAACATACAAGTGGAGAAATAATATATATATAGAAAATGAAAGTTTTATCCAAGGCCAAATCGTTACAGCACAATCGGACTAAAAAAAACAAACCCTGGTATGTTTTATCACATCATCTGACATAACCCAAGAATTGCTATTTTCTCACCCCCTGTAATGTACTCATCTAAATTCACATCTCTCTTGAACATACAGTACACATACATACATTTTTTTTGGCCACCAAGCTGTATTCGGAACATTTAAAGATGGTTACAGCACATTAAGTTGAACCTTCATTTCTGTTTTAGATGATAGATGGAAGAATTCCAACTGAGTTTATTTTATGAAGCGGATACATTATTTCTTGATTTACATTCAGGAGCACATTAAAACCCCTATGACAAAGTAATCTTGAATTAATAAAAAAATATTGTATATATATATATATATATATATATATATATATATATATATATATATATATATATATATCTCCAGGTTGCAAAATAACCCCTTTGTAAGTAATGTGCTTTCATTTTTCACATGTTGCAACTCATTTATTTTATTCAGCCACACATACTTAAATCTGCAAGATACTGCAAGCATCCAGTACTTCTGAAATAATACATCATCTCTTACAGATGTTTCCACCCGCTGTAAGGCTGCCGCTCATTAATCAAACATTATCTGTTGCCATCAGTGCCCAGTCTTGGAGAGAAAGTGGCACTTCATTTAAAATTTCGACTTTCATTCACTTTTTCCTCACTGACCCTGTGCTATATTTGTTTCTGGTGTTACCACTAAAGAAGATTGTTTTATTCCAAGAAATGTTAAATTAGTTTCAGATCTTGGCAAATAAATATTGCATTATAGTACAACAGAAACACTGATAATAAACAACTGAACAGTATGCTCCAACAGTTCTGAGTGAGCCACAATAAGAAAATATCATGATAACTCTTAATTTATAGTTTTGGTGTGTTTTTGAACCATACTAAAGGCAATCATTTTGAGATTTCTATTAAATTGTTTTTTGTTGTGGCTATCAGGTCAGCTTTTGCATACATTTAACCGTTTTGTTTATTGTAAAAGTTGAGTGGGTCCGCATATACAGTACTGTACATTACTGCAGCATGTTGTATTAAAACATACAGACCACACACACTGCAGTGCAATGGTGGCTTAGAAATTACTGGATTTAGCAGAGCACCAATCATCACATGTTTATAACACAAAGATCAGCACAAGTGTGCACTTAAGAACATACTTTATGATTTTTACAAACTACGACACACATTTAATTAATGTATGAGATCACCATCCATCACCTAAGTCTCCTCACCGACTGGTGAGTCGAGTGGCTGGGACAGCACTGCAGTGATTATAGGCAGGGACAAGTCTTACAAGACCTGCAACCTGGAATTTACACAGTACCCGGCATGCCTCCCCCAGGTTTCCGATTGGCAGTGCAGGCTTGCACACTGGAGCACCATGCAACCTGCATCAAGAGAACAAAAGGACAGCGGGTTGGCAGCTTAGAAACTGGACACCAGCACACAGGCAGAGGTGGTCATTGGGCGGGAGGGGGCTGGACGGCGGCGTTAAGCTGCCGTTTAGGGGGAACGGTCCGGCCAACGCCGGCATGGCCAGACCTTTGGGGGGGTCGGGCCGTGGTGGCTGCGTGACATCACACGCAGCCGCTGTGGGCCAGGGAGCGATGAGTAGCTCCCAGCGAGCACGCTAAAGCTGCGCTGGTTGGAGCTACTCTTGAAGTGCAAAGGCATCACCGCTGTGCGATGCCTTTGCACTTCTGCGCGGGGGGGGGTGGGGGCAGCACTGACATGCGGGGCGGGATAGCCCTGTGCTGGGCATCCCCCCACATGTCAGTGTGAATGATCGTAGTTGTGCTAAATTTAGCACAGCTACGATCAACTCGGAATGACACCCATAGTGTCATACAAATGTAGGGGCTGTGATTAGCTCCTAAAGTTATATGAAGCAGAGGTTTAGCTGATGAGTAATAGATGTGCCCTTATACATCATTGCTGCAATCACGCCAAACAGAATCCTCTTGGCGTGCCAGATCCTGTGAGACACTGCTAGCATTGGGCGTCATTTTTTGCTGAAAATGCTACTTAGTTGCAATGAGATCAGATATGCAATACTTGTATATCTGTGTGCAAGAGACTCTGTATAGGAAGCACTATTATGCAGCAGCTTTTGTCCATGCCAAGTTCTGTTGTGCTTTGTATACACTCAGTCACACACAGATATACAAGTGCATAATAAATTAATCAGCACAGTCCCCTGCGTTGCGATTAAAATGCATTTTAGGCAAAAAAAGAAGCCCAACGCTAGCAGAGTTGCACAAGACCTGGCAGCTCATTTGCACCAGGCATCTTGCGCTGCATGACATATTAACGCTAAATGTACAAGGACACATTTGTATTTAAGTAAATGTTAATAACAATGACACAGATATTACCTAGGGACTGCCGCAGTTACTGCCTAGCAGTGGCAGTGACTCCCAGGGGTATATTTACTAAGCTCCCGATTTTGACCGAGATGCCGTTTTTTCTTCAAAGTGTCATCTCGGTTAATCTCGGTCATTTACTAAACACTAATCACGGCAGTGATGAGGGCATTCGTAATTTTTTGCTAGTTCAGGTAAAAAATTACGAATGAATACACCATCGGTCAAATTACGCCTGTTTAGATATGAATCTCGGTCATTTACTAAGAAGTGCAAAGCAAAAAAACACAAAACACTGCCGTGAAAAATTACAACTCGTAAAAAAGTCCTAAAAAAAACAGACCTGCTTTTTTTTTCCGTGATTTGAGATGCATGCAGGGATCCATGAGATCCGTGCATGTATATCAGTGGGAAGGGGTGGGAAAGTGCTTATTTTTGCCAAAAAAATTGCGTGGGGTCCCCCCTCCTAAGCATAACCAGCCTCGGGCTCTTTGAGCCGATCCTGGTTGCAGAAATATGGGGAAAAAAATGACAGGGGTTCCCCCATATTTAAGCAACCAGCATCGGGCTCTGCGCCTGGTCCTGGTCCCAAAAATACGGGGGACAAAAAGAGTAGGGGTCCCCCGTATTTTTAAAACCAGCACCGGGCTCCACTAGCTGGACAGATAATGCCACAGCCGGGGGTCACTTTTATACAGCGCCCTGCGGCCATGGCATCAAAAATCCAACTAGTCACCCCTGGCCGGGGTACCCTGGGGGAGTGGGGACCCCTTCAATCAAGGGGTCCCCTCCCCCCAGCCACCCAAGGGCCAGGGGTGAAGCCCGAGGCTGTCCCCCCCCATCCAATGGGCTGCGGATGGGGAGGCTGATAGCCATTTGTGATAATGAAAAGATATTGTTTTTAGTAGCAGTACTACAAGTCCCAGCAAGCCTCCCCCGCATGCTGGTACTTGGAGAACCACAAGTACCAGCATGCGGCGGAAAAACGGGCCCGCTGGTACCTGTAGTACTACCACTAAAAAAATACCCAAAAAAACACAAGACACACACACCGTGAAAGTATAATTTTATTACATACATACACACATACATACATACTTACCTTATGTTCTCACGCAGGTCGGTCCTCTTCTCCAGTAGAATCCAAGGGCTACCTGTTGAAGAAATTCTACTCACCAGATCCATGGGTCCAGGCTCCTCGGCAAATCCAGGGTTAATCCACGTACTTGAATAAATAAAAAAAAACGGTGTCCCGACCACGAACTGAAAGGGGACCCATGTTTGCACATGGGTCACCTTCCCACGAATGCCAGAAACCCACTTTGACTTCTGTCTAAGTGGGTTTCTTCAGCCAATCAGGGAGTGCCACGTTGTAGCACTCTCCTGATCAGCTGTGTGCTGCTGTCCTCACTGACAGGCGGCACACGGCAGTGTTACAATGTAGCGCCTATGCGCTCCATTGTAACCAATGCTGGGAACTTTCTGCTCAGCGGTGACGTCACTTTAGGTCAACCGCAGGGCAGAAAGTTCCCATCATTGGTTACAATGTAGCGCATAGGCGCTACATTGTAACACTGCCGTGTGCTGCCTGTCAGTGAGGACAGGAGCACACAGCTGATCAGGAGAGTGCTACAACGTGGCACTCCCTGATTGGCTGAAGAAACCCACTTAGTCAGAAGGCAAAGTGGGTTTCTTGCATTCGTGGAAAGGTGACCCATGTGCAAACATGGGTCACCTTTCAGTTCGAGGTCGGGCAACCGTTTTTTTGTTTTATTCAAGTACGTGGATTATCCCTGGATTTGCCGAGGAGCCTGGACCACAGGATCTGGTGAGTAGAATTTCTTCAACAGGTAGCCCTTGGATTCTACTGGAGAAGAGGACCGACCTGCGTGAGAACATAAGGTAAGTATGTATGTATGTGTGTATGTATGTAATAAAATTATACTTTCACGGTGTGTGTGTCTTTGTTTTTTTGGGTATTTTTTTAGTGGTAGTACTACAGGTACCAGCGGGCCCGTTTTTCCGCCGCATGCTGGTACTTGTGGTTCTCCAAGTACCAGCATGCGGGGGAGGCTTGCTGGGACTTGTAGTACTGCTACTAAAAACAATATCTTTTCATTATCACAAATGGCTATCAGCCTCCCCATCCGCAGCCCATTGGATGGGGGGGGACAGCCTCGGGCTTCACCCCTGGCCCTTGGGTGGCTGGGGGGGGGGACCCCTTGATTGAAGGGGTCCCCACTCCCCCAGGGTACCCCGGCCAGGGGTGACTAGTTGGATTTTTTATGCCACGGCCGCAGGGCACTGTATAAAAGTGACCCCCGGCTGTGGCATTATCTGTCCAGCTAGTGGAGCCCGGTGCTGGTTTTAAAAATACGGGGGACCCCTACTCTTTTTGTCCCCCGTATTTTTGGAACCAGGACCAGGCGCAGAGCCCGATGCTGGTTGCTTAAATATGGGGGAACCCCTGTCAATTTTGTCCCCATATTTCTGCAACCAGGATCGGCTCAAAGAGCCCGAGGCTGGTTATGCTTAGGAGGGGGGACCCCACGCATTTTTTTTTGGGGATTTTACATTGTTTAATTAAAAAAAAAAAAAATAAGAACCCCAGCACGGATCACACAGATCCGGCCGAGATTGATTGTAAAAAAAAACGGCAGTGTTTTGCTAATCACTGCCGTAAAAATAGGTAAAAAAAAAACGAATGACATCGTCATCGGAAGAAAAGAAAAACCCGAATACGACAGCTTAGTAAATCCATCGTAATCAATTCAAAAAGTTGCAGTTTTACACTGTCGATGTCATTCGTGATTGAGCTTTGACCTTTTTTCGGAAATTACGAATCTTAGTAAATTTACCCCCCAGTGTTAGTGCTCTCTGCTAATCATATGCTGGACAGACAGTTCCATGGGTACGTTTGCTCAAGGGATTGCCACATATCCACCATATCACATATATTCTTTAACTTTTGATATGGCGTACTAAAACATATTCTTAAACGAAAACAAAACTAACTCAGAATAAAGACGATTATGTTCATCCACACAGATCTTAAAGTATTACAATATCCTAGTATTAGTAAGTGACACAGTGTTATACGTAACAAAAATCTAACCTTCTCTGATGTCTCTATATCAGTGGTTCTCAAACTCGGTCCTCAGGACCCCACACAGTGAATGTTTTGCAGGTAACCCAGCAAGTGCAAAGGTGTATTAATTACCGTATATACTCGAGTATAAGCCGACTTTTTCAGCACTTATTTTTGTGCTGAAAAAGCCACCTCGGCTTATACTCGGGTCAGTGGCAGTGCAGTGTGACAGGCAGAGCAGTGTGAAGGAGGGACACGGAGCGCACATCGCGCGCCTCTCCTGTGTCCCTCCTGCATCTCCGGCGGCAGCGGCGGGTCTATTAAAGGAAGTACCCATTCGTGACCTCTGATCACGAACCGGCACTTCCTTTAATAGATGCAGGAGATGCAGGAGGGACACAGGAGAGGCGCGCGCTGTGCGCTCCGTGTCCCTCCTTCAGAAGACAGCGCGGGATCGACGGAGGGGTAAGTAACAGGCACTGGGGAGGGGGCATATGTGGCAGCATGAGGGGCATATGTGGCAGCATGAGGGGCATATGTGGCAGCATGAGGGGCATATCTGGCAGTATGAGGGCATATCTGGCACTGTGGGGCATATGTGGCAGCATGAGGGGCATATCTGGCAGCATGTGGGCATATCTGGCAGCATGAGGGCATATCTGGCACATCTGGCACTATGGGGCATATTTGGCAGCATGAGGGCATATCTGGCACTGTGGGGCATATTTGGCAGCATGAGGGCATATCTGGCACATCAGGCACTGTGGGGCATATCTGGCAGTATGAGGGCATATCTAGCACTGTGGGGGCATATCTGGCACTGAGGGCTGTGTACGGCTAGAGCTGCATTTCCCACCCTAGGTTTATACTCGAGTCAATAAGTTTTCCCAGGTTTTTGTGGTAGAATTAGGTGCCTCGGCTTATATTCGGGTCGACTTATACTCGAGTATATACGGTACTCACTGACAAATTTTCAAAGGTCCACAGGTGGAGTTAATTATTTCACTTGTGATTATGTGAGGAGACCTGCAAAACATGCACCGTATGGGGTCCTGAGGACCGAGTTTGAGAACCTGTGCTCTATATGGAAGAAATGTCTATCACTATTACAGACTGATTTCAGCACATGGAAGACTATTATTATGTCTTGCTGACCATATTATTATGTCAATTTACACAATTTATGTGAATAGTTATTGAGACGATACTAATGAGAATGTTAATTTATAGGACATATGTGAAAGTCATTATTTGTATACAACTGCAGATGGATGTAGTACGAAGAGGATATATTTTACAGAGATCCCAGAATTCACGACGGTATAAAATACTTCTACATATGTGCAGTATGCATCTTCATTCATCCACCCCTTTTATCATCTGTGAAACAAATGGAATGACTTAGAAGCACTGACATGGGTAGTGATTTATTTATTATTTATTTATTAGCAGTTTCTTATATAGCGCAGCATATTCCATTGCGCTTTACAATTAGAACAACAATTATAGAACAAAACTGGGCAAAGACAGACAGACAGACAGAGGTAGGAATGCCCTGCTCGCAAGCTTACAATCTATAGGGAAATAGGCATTGATACACAAGGATAGATGCTACCTGTTACATAATGGTTCCCCAGGTTGCTAGGTTCTTAATGGGTTGTATATGATATGATCACCCAGCAATGTTGGAAGACAAAATGTGAGTTTATGTGGACTGTACAGAGGGGATGTAACTTGATAGGGAAGCTGTGAAGGTTATGTGTGTGGGTCTGAAATTTGGTAGGCTTGTCTGAAGAGATGAGTTTTCAGAGAACGTTTAAAGGTTTGGAGACTAGAGGAGAGTCTTATTGTGCGTGGAAGTGCATTCCACAGAGTGGGTGAAGCCCGGGTAAAGTCCTGTAATTTTGAGTGGGAACAGGTAACACATGTGGATGAGAGACGCAGATCTTGTGCAGAGCGGAGAGGTCTGGTAGGGAGATATTTTGAGATGAGTGAGGAGATGTATGATGGTGCAGTTTGGTTAATAGCCTTGTATGTAAGTAAAAGTATTTTATATTTGACACGGTAGAATACCGGTAACCAATGGAGGGACTGACAGAGCGGATCAGCAGATGAAGAACGTCTGGCGAGGAAGATTAGCCTCGCAGCTGCATTTAAAATGGATTGAAGTGGTGATAGCCTATGTTTGGGAAGACCAGTAAGGAGACTATTACAATAATCAATGCAGGAGATGATGAGTGCATGGATTAGAGTTTTTGCAGTGTCTTGTGTAAGATAAGGGCGTATTTTGGATATGTTTTTAAGGTGCATGTAACATGATTTAGAGACAGATTGAATGTGTGGAACAAAGGACAGATCAGAGTCAAGGGTGACACCTAGGCAACGAGCTTGTGGGGTGGGGTGGATAGTTGCATTGTCAACAGTTATAGAGATATCAGGTTGGTAACTACTCTTAGCTGGTGGGAAAATAATTAATTCGGTTTTGGAAATGTTGAGTTTGAGGTGGCGAGATGACATCCAAGATGAAATGGCAGACAGGCATCCCGTGACAAATCTGGGGAGGATAGGTAGATTTGAGTATCATCAGCATACAAATGATACTGAAATCCAAAGGAGCTGATTAATTTACCAAGAGAGGAGGTATAGATTGAGAAAAGCAGAGGACCTAAGACTGAGCCTTGCGGTACTCCAACTGATAGAGGCAGAGAAGAGGAGGTAGAATCAGAGAAGTGAACACTGAAAGAGCGATTACATAGGTAGGATGGGAACCAAGAAAGGGCTGTGTCCTGAAGACCTAGGGATTGTAGTGTTTGTATGAGAAGAGAGTGGTCAACAGTGTAAAAAGCAGCAGAGAGATCTAGAAGAATAAGTAGTGTGTAATGGCCTTTTGATCTAGCAGTGACTAGATCATTCACTACTTTGGTCAGTGCTGTCTCTGTGGAGTGTTGGGCACGAAAGCCTGACTGAAGTGGGTCCAATAAGTTGTGCGAGTTAAGAAAGTGTGTAAGGCGAGTGTAGGCAAGCCTCTCAAGTAGCTTGGAGGGACTGGGTAGCTGAGAAATGGGACGGTAGTTAGAGAGTGTGTTTGGGTCAGAGTTGTGTTTTTTTTAGAATGGGAGTAATGACTGCATGTTTAAACAGAGAGGGAAAGATACCAGTAGGGAGAGAGAGATTACAGATTTTAGTTAAGGTTGGGATAAGCACAGGAGACAAAGTTTTACTGACCTGTGAGGGTCTAGGATCAAAAGGAGAGGTAGTGGAGAAGGAGGATGAAAAGAGTGTTGATACTTCATCTTCACTTGTGGGATCAAATGAGGAGAAAGTGCCAGAGGGTTCAGGTAGGGAATTGAGCAGGTCACTGGCTGAGTTAGAGCATACCATTTCATCTCGGATTTTATAAATCTTATCCTTGAAGTAGGAAGCAAGTTCTTGTGCACGGATAGTAGCTAGTGGGGGAGGTGAGGGAGGGTAAAGAAGTGATTTAAATGTATTAAAAAGTCACTTGGGGTTGTTGGCATGATAAGAGATGAGAGATTGGAAATATGTTTGTTTGGCAGTGTCCAAGGCCTGACGATAGGAGTGGTAGGTAGTCTTATATGTGAGAAAGTCACTTGGATTCTGAGATTTCCGCCACTGACGTTCTACTTTACGTGACAGTTTTTGTAGGTGTCTTGTTGATTTAGAGTGCCATGGTTGGCATCTAAGCCTATGTGGAGTGTGATGGGTAGCTGGAGCCACTTCATCAAGGGCACTCTCTAGGGTCTGGTGCAGGTGTGATACAGCAGTGTCAGGTATAGTAAATGTAGAGATTGGTAAGAGCAGTTGTTGCAGAGAAGTGGAAAGTTGTTGAAAATGTATATTGTTCGTATTTCTGCGGGTTAGAGGACGCTTGCTTGGGTTTAGTGTCCTAGATTTAAAGTAATAGAAGAGATTGTGAAGGTGATCAGGTTGTGATCAGAGAGAGGGAAAGGAGTGTTAGTGAATTCGGAAACTGAGCAGAGCCTGGTGAACACAAGATCAAGGCAGTGGCCCTCATGGTGAGAAGAGGAGTCGGACCATTGGGTTAGGCCAAGAGAGGTTAGAGAGAGAAGTTTGGTTGCATGAACAGATTGTGGACTGTCAAGAGCTATATTGAAATCGCCCATAATGATGGTGGAGATGTCAGAGGATAAGAAGTGTGGGAGCCAGGCAGAGAAATCTTCTAGAAATTGTTGTTTAGGTTGCCCAGGAGGGCGATAGATAGCTGCAACACGCAGAGAGAAGGGGGTGAAAATCCTGATAGAGTGAACTTCAAATGAGGTGAATGCGAGTGATGGAACCTGAGGTAGAACAGTGTATGTGAAAAACTGTGACAGTAAGATTCTGACCCCACCACCTTTACTATTATTAGGCCTAGATGTGTGTGAGAAGTGGAAACCACCATGTGACAGTGCTGCAGGGGAGGCATGTTGATTGTGTGAGCCATGTTTCTGTTATAGCCAGCAGATTAAAGTTGTGAGATATGAAGAGGTCATGGATGGATGTTAATTTGTTACAAACAGAGCGTGCATTCAATAAGGCACATTTTAGTGATTTGGAGGGGGATGGGAGAACGCAATATTTATGAGGTTAGATTGATTTCTATGTTGTTTTGAGACAGCAGAGTGTGAGAGGGAAAGGTGGTTGGGGCCTGGATTTGGTGATATGTCACCAGCTAATAAAAGCAGAAGAGTGAGATAAATATTGGTGGATGTTTGCGAGTGTTTGTACTGGTGGCCAATTGCGGTTGTCAAAGTACTTGCAGAGAGGAAAGTATAAATCTCATGACTGTTTAGAAGAGGGGAGTGGAGAATAGAAGCTGTAATGTGTACAGAGGGGTGAGTTTCAGGGTGAGTTTAGAATGTGTTAAATTTGGTGAGAATTCCATGAATTGAAATTAGAAACAGTAGTTTGATGAACATGCTGAGGTTGTTTGTGTTTTATGGGTTAAGTGGAGTTAAGGTGGGTACACACTATTAGATATATCTGCAGATCAATTGATCTGCAGATATATCTATGTACGGATCGGGCAGTGTGCTGTGCATACACACAGCCCGATCCGTCGGGAGACTGAAGTCATGAACTGGGCGGGCGTGCGCTCGCGCCCGCCCAGTTCACCTGTCAATCACCGCCGGCCGCCGCAGCATGTGTACGGGCGGTCGGACGACCGCCCCGTACACACACAGCGACGGGCCAATATATCGTTAGATATATTGGCTGTCGGCTGTGCTGCGCGGCCGACGCGATACGTCTGTGAACGACGGAGTTCACAGACGTATCGCCCGTACACACTGGCCGACGGTCCCGCGATGTATCGGCCGTTCAAGAGAACGGCCGATACATCGACCAGTGTGTACGGGCCTTTAGAGTAAGTTGTTAAAGTAAGTTACCTTTTCTTGATGTTTTTCAATGTTTGTTCAACTGTTTTTTTTAACTGTTCGGATAACACACTTATTAATTCCACACTTAATAAATTCCAGCAAGCTACCCCCAGCAAGCTGACCCCTTAACTGACTCTAAGGAAATACTGTCTCTGATTAGGAACAGGCCTACCTCTGAACATTTGGTCACCTGATTGAAATGCTAATTGATCATAGAACAAATTGCACAGGGTGGGTCAACAGACTAAAACTACTCTAGCTATTCACAATAAATTCAATCACATACATAGGAAATTACAAGAAAAACATCACATACGTTCAAATATAAGATGTGGTTTGCACGCAGCATGTGTGTCAGTCTGAGCCTGGTAGCATAGTAGCAATGAATTCACATACATTCAAATATAAGATGTGGTTTGTACGCAGCATGTGTGTCAGTCTGAGCCTGGTAGCATAGTAGCAGTGATTTCACATACATTCAAATATAAGATGTGGTTTGTACGCAGCATGTGTGTCAGTCTGAGCCTGGTAGCATAGTAGCAGTGATTTCACATACATTCAAATATAAGATGTGGTTTGCACGCAGCATGTGTGTCAGTCTGAGCCTGGTAGCATAGTAGCAGTGATTTCACATACATTCAAATATAAGATGTGGTTTGCACGCAGCATGTGTGTCAGTCTGAGCCTGGTAGCGATCCTCAGACTTACATACCCAGTAGTATTTCTGTTGCAATGCAGTTGGTATAAAGTTGTAGATTATTCACAATGCTGTTTGGTTTAAATACGTTTTGTGTATTTTTACCTTGTTACCTAGATTACCATATGATGATACCACTGTCCATGGCACTGTACTCTTGAGACTATGGCATTCGGTACAAAACTGTGTGGAGGAATGCACACAGTAGTGTGGCTTAAGCTGGGTATACATCTATATCGTCCAATCAAGTGAACAGATGATATATTGCTAGCGGGCCAGCAGGTGTGTACAGTAAATTTTTCTGTGAATAACATCATTCACATTTATATCATGTCGGCACTGCAGCACAGATACAGTATTTTGCTTGAATTAACACATTATATATATATATATATATATATATATATATATATACACACACACTGTATATAGTTAAGGGGTACATAAAACTTTTTTTAATCTATTTCATTTTATGCACATCTTGAAACGGGATGTAGTTATGTTACCAGCGGCCGGCATCCCAACCACCACACATCCTAACAGTCGGCATGCCAACTAACAGAGACTATTACAACTTGTGGGTGTCCAAGACACCCATAAAGTGGGAATGAAAACTGTGACGAGCGCAGCGTGCCACCAAGCCTGCTGCATGGCGAGAACAGCGAGCCTGCAAGGGGCTTCGTTGCGCTCACCCTCCCCTCTCCCACCAGCAAACTGACAGCCAGGATCCCGGCATCAGGATGCTGACCACCAGGATTCCATCCGTCGGTATTGTCATCCCAACTTCCTGAAACATTGGACCATACATACAGTAGTACCAACTCCACATAGCTCTCCTTCTCATTGATCTACTTCACTACAAGATCATTTGTATTGTAATATTTAGTAGGTCTAAGATCTTGTCTTGGGCAACTCTGTATAAATTGGATAAACACTTTAATAAATAATAAAAAAATTGAGCACCACATGTGTTTTACATTAAACACAATGTTACGCAAGCTGCAGTTTCATGCACTGTAGACTGCAACCACAGTCTGACAAATTCAAACTTTAGTCCTGCTCTCTGATGATACAGATGAACTTTCCCATTGCCAGCCATTGCAAATTTTTTTTTGCAAACAAGTTAGGAATAAAGGACTTTATTCAGAGATGAACACAGATCGCTGCATACACAGCCAGATCTGCATTCATATCCTCACATGCTGGGGACCGCCCAGCAGAGGGCAAGGCCGACCATCATGTATGAGGTTGCCTCCCAATGCATCCGCAATTAGATTGTGGAAGCATCAGAGCTAAGGCTGACCCTTGGCAGTGCAGCCTGGCTGCACTGTCAGGCGGTTTAACGCTTTTTTCTCTTAATCGGAGCGGCTGCAAGGGATGTAATGCAGCAGCCCCGAAAATGGTCCCTGCCCACCACCGTTCAGCTCACCCTGCCCCCCCAACAACATGTGGCCACCCTGCAAACGCCGGCTGATGTCATTGACATTGTGGCCGCATCCATCGGGGATGCGGCCGCAATGTTTAAGTCCGCGCAGCCATAATGCAGCCATTGTGCATGCACAGTTTGCCTCCACCAGCAAACTAAGCTACAGGCCACATTAGCAGCAGGGTCAGAATGACCCCAAAATGAAAGCCTTTCCCCTTTAATATTTTAAGAGTTTGGTAAAGATATACAAAGCAGTCATTTATTACAGCTATGATCTAATTGGTACAGTAGCTATGTATTAGAAGAACACATTTCTACACATTGTGTAATTTTACTCTAGAAAAAGATATGTTAGACCAGATTTTATACATACACATTACTTTATTTTTGATATAGTAAATAAATAAATTAATCAACTAAAATTAGAAATCCTTTTCTACATGCATCATTGACTGTAATAGCTACATGTACAAACTGTTTTTACGATAAACTGTTCTCCCTTTCTACACAAATTAATCAAAGACTCAGTTTTCAAGAAAAAAAAAAAGATACAAAATCATATACAGAGGCAGATTGGAGACTAAAAGTGGTCCCGGAAATCTTTGTAGAAGTGGCCTCACATGAACAACAGCAGTGGCCTTGCCCCCTTCCTGCACTATCTGCCTGCCTACGCACACCCAACTGACATACAGGATCAAATTAATGGTAAATGATGAACCAGAACAGAGAAAATATTTTAAATGAGAAAAAAAAAAAAAAAAAAAAAAAAAAAAATATATATATACATATGTTTACATTATATAGACTATCTAATCATAATTGTGTAAGATATAATGTGGTATATAACAAGTTTGATATTCACAAATAAATCAGCCTACTAGTAAGGTTCTTGCAGTAAGTGGGTAAACAGATTATACACAATTGTACTTTTCCTTTGCTCCATGCACTTATAACCCAATAGCAACCCTAAATGGCTGTCTAGCTGAGCTCCAGGAGTGGATGAGTGCCAGTTGGCTGCGACTGAACCCAGATAAACAGAGGTCCTTATGATTGGACTGCAACATCAAAGGACAAGACTGTAGCATAGCCAACCGATTCGATTTACCCTTGGGGATTCAGAATTACAAACCACTGATCATGTGCGGAATATTCGCGTTGTCCTGAATGGTGGCTTGACACTTAAACCATCAGATATCAGCTATAAGCAAATCCTCATTCCTTCACCTGAGGAACATAGCCAGAAACAAGCACTTTATTCCCTCAGGTGATCTGCCAAAAGCCATACATGCATTTGTATCATCTCGATTAGACTACTGTAATGCCCTCTACTTTGGTCTACCAGCAAAAGAATTGCACTGCTTACAAGCTGGTGCAAAACACAGCTGCCAGGCTGTTAACCAAACAGCCCCATTCTAGCCGCATAAAAACCATCCTCTACTCCCTTCACTGGCTGCCTGTAAGATGGTGAATCAGCTTCAAGGTGGCTTACGGAGTTTCTAAGCACTACATGACCAGGGCCCAAGGTACCTGAAGCAGCTTCTCCACTCGATTACTGCCCCACTCGATTACTGCGATCTGTAGATGAAGGACTTTTAGCAGTACCTAGAATCTCCCGTAATTTATCTGGGGGTCGAGTTTTTAGTCATGCGGCTCTGACTCTATGGAACTCACTTCCCTGCACAGTGCGAGATGCTCCAACTTTAGAATCCTTCAAAAATGGACTCAAGACTTTCCTGTTTACTCAAGCATTTCAATAATGTCCCTTTAGTATCTACATGCTCTCTGTATTTTATGAAAAGCTGTTCTGTACTTCATTGTTTCTGTACTAAATTATGCTATGTATCTGTTAAGCGCCCTAAGTCTTATTGGAGAAAGAGCGCTATATAAATAAATACATTTATTATTATTATTATTATTATTATTTGTAGTCAGAGAAAGTGCAGACAGATGACTGTATACCCTAATGCGAGACATGTACAGATGCTGAATATAGACTGATGTGAGGTATGTACACTAATGAATATACATATTCTGTATATACACTGATGCAAGGCATATACAGATGCTGTATATACAGTGCTGTGAGGCATACATATACTGTATATACACTGCAGTGAGATGATGGATGACAGAGTTTCTTTACTGCAGACAAGACACCAAGTTGGAATGGGATGCAGTTAAAATGTCACCGGACGGAATCCCAGCCACCGCAGGTTATTCCCACTTGGTTGGTGGGTCCATGCTACCAACTGGGTGGGAATATAACCTGTGGTGAGTGAAGCAAGCCCGCGAGAGGACTTGCTGCCAGGATTCCTACAGACAGAATGCCCCTGTTGGTATACTGACAGCTGGCATCCCGTCTGCTGGCAAAACATAAGGATACCATTGGAATAACAGTTTGAATTTTGACAATGTAGCATGTGAGTGTAATGAGCGCCATTGAGCTGTCTGTCGTATTGGGGTTGGATCACGTCAACAAATGAAAGAGGCCTCACAGACACAGTGGTCCACTGGGGTTCTTCCCTGTGAGCCCTATGCCTAATCAGCCCCTGAACACTTAAAAAATTTGATTTTAATCTTTCTGTTAAATAGTTAAGGATTATGGGTGATATCACATACAACGGGTTTTGTGCCATGTGTACAACACTTGTAAAACTGAAGACTGTGGCTGGGTAGAAGGTCAATGGACAACTCAATACTGTGGTGTGTGATAATGTCACGTACTTCCCTATCTTACTGTGATGGCAAAGCACGGCAGCCATTCTTGGCAGTGATTATTCACAGCTGTAACATGGCGACCGTGCCGTATTCATCTCATCTGAAACCTAGCATGTATTTCTCCATTTAACTACAGTCTACCAGAAACAAAGTATCAAAACTGTTGTGTGTGAAATAACCCTATTAGTTATTAATCAAAACAGTTAATTGGATATTTAATAAGCATCAGCGTTTGCAGTTGAACCTAAATTTTCCTATTTTAATATTTCTTTCTAAATTTCTAAATAAGAAACTTTTGACATTGGGGTGCCGCGATACTGCCGTGATTCAAAAAGGTTTGGGAACCATGGTCCTAGAGTATTAGTAGCCTCAAAAAGATTAATTTCCACTCATTTCCAGTCGATTTTGACCACCTCACAGCTCACAATGTTGTTTTCTATAGTCCAAAGGCAGCGAGCTGGCTGGTTACTAAATGACAGAGCAGTGGCATAAACACATGGCAGTTTATAGCACATCTATGAAACATTGCCACAGTGTATTGGAGTACAGTGCCCAGAGCAGAACAATAGATCTATACACTTTTTATTTTTTTGAACTCGCAGCTCAGCTCAGTTTGCATAGAGTCACAGGGCTTTGAACAAAGCATTCTAGGGTAGAGCACACCAAACAGTACAAACAATAGAAGAATATATTTTCACTCTGCAGCTCAACTATCACTGTGGAAATTTAAAAGGCTTTTAATTTATTATTTGTATGAATTATAAACAAGCATACTGGTTGTGCAAACTTAATTTTTTGTACTTTTTTATAATTTGTTTTTCCTTTTTTCACAACTGACAAGGGGAGTCATTCTGAGTTGATCGCATGCTCAGTTCCGACCTGATCGCACGGCTGCGAAGAAGTGCAGCGTGCGATCGGGTCAGAATGACCCCAATGACAATACATATTATAGTGCTGCTAATGAACACACAGCCACTTTAGACACAGCTGACAATTTAACCAGCAGAGTACAGTGCAGTACACAGCAGCATGACCCTTGTATAAACTGATGAAACACACAGCTCAGCCAATTTATAACAGAGTACAGAACAGAGCAATGTTCCCCAGCAAACACTAACTATATATAATACACAGGTCAAACAATACAGCAGAGCACAGCACAGAGCAGCATGTGACTATAATACACAGCTCAGCCAACACAGCAGAGTACAGCGCAGCACACAGTAGTGTGCCCCTGTATACACTGACAGTAACTATAATACACAGTTCAGACAATACAGCAGAGTATAGCGCAGCACACAGGAGTGTGCCCATGTATACACTGACAGTAACTATAAGACACAGCTCAGCCAATACAGCAGAGTACAGTGCAGCATACAGCAGCGTGCCAGAGCACCTTGGTTCACCTTGACAAAGGGGCGCACATGCCCCGAAACATTGGCCTGTACATATAGCAATATGGAATAAATTTTCACAGCATTTTTTCACTACTGAGAGTCTCCGAGTGCCGCTGCTTGTATGATGTGTTCAAAGTATATATATATATATATATATATATATATATATATTGTAACACTGTAGGGGTGCAAGGTGCCTTTTCCTGGGGAATATGGCAGCCCGCAGCAGCTGAGGAACAACACAAGTCCAGTTTCTGGTACAACCGACCCCGGCCAGTTTTATTGAAACAGAAAATAAAACAAACCCCAAAATAAAAATACCTTGCCTGTCCGGCACTAACTAAACATAAGATGTTCCTAACTGTCACTAAACAAAACACAGAGTTCTTCAGTACATACTGTATAGCTTACTTGCATCAGAAAGCGTGTCTCTCACACACAGATCCTGCAGCCTTCCCAGGCAGTCTGCCCATACTAATCAGGTTAGAAGCACTATATCACTCTTACACAGCTGAAACCCTGATTAGCCCTCTGTGAGGCCAAAGACCCGAACTGGGCCCAATGTCTAGAACTCGCCTTATCTCTCTCTCAGAGCCTTTTCCCAGCTTTTACAGCAAACTGAAAAGGTTCAGACAAAACAAAAAGCATTTTTCCTAGAAGTTAACATTTTCTAAAACATGTAAGACAAGAACCTGGGACAAATATACCTGCCCTCAAACACTATCCCAGTGTTCTTGTCACATATCCCCCTCCCCTGTTTCGACCTAGGGGCCGGAACACTTGTAGCCCCCAAACAGAAGATGCGAGACAATGCATCTGCGTTGGCCAATTGTGTTCCCGGTCTATGTTCGACAGTAAACTTAAAGTCCTGCAACGCTAGAAACCATCTAGTTACACGAGCATTCTTGCCTCTATTTACATACATCCATTTTAAAGGGGCATGGTCTGTCACTAGTCTGAATTGTCTACCCAAGAGGTAATATCTCAAGGTATCTAGTGCCCACTTAATGGCCAAAGCCTCCTTTTCCACAATGGCATACCTTTTTTCATGCTCATTGAGTTTCCTACTCAAATAAATGATAGGGTGTTCGTCCCCATCTCTGGTTTGGGACAGCACAGCACCTATCCCTACCTCTGAGGTATCTGTCTGTACCACAAATTCTTTTGAAAAATCTGGTGTTATCAACACCGGTTGTGAACACAAAGCCACTTTTAATGCTTGGAACGCCTTTTCTGCATCAGGGTTCCATTTCACCACATTTGACTGCTTCCCTTTGGTAAGGTCTGACAACGGCACCGCTGTGGTCGCAAAATTAGGAATAAACCGTCTATAGTACCCAGTAATTCCCAAAAAAGCCCTTACCTGTTTTTTATTCACTGGACGAGGCCAGTTTTGAATAGCATCAACTTTATTCAATTGGGGCCTAATCAGACCTCTGCCTATGGTGAAGCCCAAGTATTTGACCTCCTCCATTGCGAGGCAGCACTTCTTTGGGTTAGCAGTTAACCCTGCCTCTCTGATTGAGTCCAGTACTGCTTGTACTTTAACCAAATGGGACCCCCAGTCTGTACTGTGAATTACCACATCATCCAAATAGGCAGCTGCATATTTTCTATGGGGCCTCAAAATTTTATCCATCGCCCGTTGAAAGGTTGCTGGAGCCCCATGCAACCCAAAGGGTAACATCTTATACTGGTACAGCCCCTCCGGAACCGAAAAGGCTGTTTTTTCTTTGGCGCTATCAGATAAAGGTATTTGCCAGTAACCTTTGGTCAGGTCCAATGTGGTGAGAAACCTGGCTGTTCCCAGCCTTTCTACAAGCTCATCCACACGGGGCATGGGGTATGCGTCAAACTTGGACACCTCATTTAACTTACGAAAGTCATTACAGAAGCGTATGCTACCGTCGGGCTTCGGGATGAGCACTATGGGACTGGACCACTCACTGTTAGACTCCTCTATGACTCCAAGTTCTAACATGGTTTTAACTTCCTTAGAAATAGCTTCTCGCTGAGCTTCAGGAATCCTATATGGCTTTAAATGAACCCTGACCCCTGGTTCTGTGACAATGTCATGTTTTATTATGGTCGTTCGGCCAGGCAGCTCTGAAAATACCTCCCTATTTTGGATGAGAAATTCTTTAACCTGATTGTTCTGATCAGCTGATAATGTCTCTGACACCTTCACTGCGGGAAGCAACCGGGGTGAAGACACCGAAGGGCAAGGCTCCGCTGACAGAGACAACCTATCTTTCCAGGGTTTGATTAAGTTAACATGGTAGATCTGTTCGGGTTTTCTCTTTCCCGGCTGGTATACTTTGTAATTAACCTCATTCACTTTTTCCCTAATCTCAAATGGACCCTGCCATTTAGCTAGGAATTTGCTTTCCACAGTGGGTACCAAAACAAGAACTCTATCTCCAGGAGCAAATTCCCGTATCTTGGCACTCCGGTTATAGACCCTCTGTTGAGCACTTTGGGCCTGTTCCATGTGCTCTCTGACAACAGGTACCACGGCTGCAATCCTATCCTGCATTTGTGTTACATGCTCAATAACGCTTCTATAAGGAGTGGGCTGTCCTTCCCACGTCTCTTTGGCAATATCCAACAGCCCTCTGGGGTGTCTACCATACAACAAATCAAATGGAGAAAACCCCGTAGAGGACTGAGGGACTTCTCTGATGGCCATTAACAAGTAGGGCAACAAACAATCCCAGTTTTTCCCATCTCTCTCAACAACCTTTTTTAACATACTTTTTAATGTTTTATTAAACCTTTCCACCAACCCGTCAGTTTGGGGATGGTAGATGGACGTCCTGAGGTGAGTGACCTTAAATAACTTGCACAATTCTTTCATGATCCTTGACATAAATGGAGTACCTTGGTCAGTCAAAATTTCTTTTGGTATTCCCACTCTACTAAATACCTGCACCAGCTCCCTAGCTATCGCCTTGGTTGTGATAGTGCGTAAAGGGACAGCCTCAGGATATCGAGTGGCATAGTCCATAATTACCAGGATATACTGATGGCCCCGAGCAGACTTTAACAAGGGCCCCACGAGATCCATGGCTATTCTGTCAAACGGGACCTCTATAATAGGCATGGGAACTAGTGGGCTCCTGAAATGGGGTCTAGGGGCATGATACTGGCATTCAGGACAGGAAGAACAATATTCAGACACTTCTTTATAAACCCCTGGCCAAAAGAACCTTTGTAAAACTCTTTCAGTGGTTTTTTCTGCCCCTAAATGTCCTGCGGTAACGTGACTATGAGCTAAATCTAGTACCGTTTTCCGATAAGGCTGGGGAACTACCAGCTGTTCCACCACATCCTCACCCCTTTTGACAATGTGGTACAAGAGCTCATTACAGATGGCCATGTGGGGATACGTAACCCTGTCACCTGGTACCACAGGTTCCCCATTAACAATCTTAACATTCTCTCTAGCCTTTATTAAGGTAGGATCCTTTAACTGTTCAGACGCAAACAGATCCTTCTTTACCTCCAGGTCAGGCACGCTTTCAGTTCTAACTACTATGTCTCTGTTCCCGGCAAGAGGGTCCTCACTGGACTCCCCATCTGTCACTTCCCCAGCCAAACTAGCAAAAGGCAAAGGGCCAGAAAGTTCCGAAGACCCACGTACATCCATAAAATCACCGGTATTATCAACTGGCTTTTTACTTCTCACATCTGTTGATAACCGTGATTCCCACAGTTTCCAAAAATGAGGAAAATCCCTCCCTATTATGGCCTCATGCACCAAGGTAGGGACCAGTCCCACTTTAACCATTGCTGACCCACAACAAGTTTCTATATTCACCTCAGCAGTGGCATAATGTTGGGTATCCCCATGTATGCAAGTTACCCCAATAGGTATTTGCTGGACCTTTAAGGGGTTCACTAACCCAGCTTTCACGAGGGTAACTAAACTTCCTGAATCTAGCAAGGCCTCTACCCGGTTACCTTCTAAGAACACATCACACATTTGTTTTTCCAGCTCAGGTGAAGGTACCACTGTACAAGCTAACCTAGCAAAGAAAGACAGTCTGCGACATTCAAAGGCAGCATCACATTGCATGGGTTCTTGCGTGACTGGGCAATTGGCAATAACATGACCTGGCATACCACACCTAAAACATTTAACCACACGATTATCAACCCATTTGGGCAGCATAGACCGTTCTAGCCCCATTGGCCTGTTTCCAGGGCCAGTGTTTACAGTCTCTCCAGCCTTGCGTTCTCTTAACCGCCCAGCAACGTTTTCCCACGGAACAGTCTTACCAGTCTTTACTGAAGGGCGCTGTCGAGGACCTATGGGTTGCTGGGTGGTCATCAGTAGTTCCTCTGCTGCCAAATACCTCTCTACCATGTCCACTAACTGGTCAGCAGTACCCGGGTTTCCATGGCTCACCCACTTGCGCAGGACCATGGGCAAAGATCTCAAGTAGCGGTCCATGACGACTCTTTCCACCATCTGGGGACCAGTTAATGTCTCTGGCTGCAGCCATTTTTTTGTTAGCTGAATAAGGTCGTGCATCTGGGAGCGCGGAGGCTTCTCCATGGCGTACAGCCAACGGTGCACCCGTTGCGCTCGTACTGACAGCGTGACTCCCAGGCGGGTCAGGATCTCAGTCTTTAGTTTATCATAGTCCCGAGCCTCAGCAGGGCTTAAATCAAAGTAAGCTTTTTGGGGCTCACCTGACAGGAAAGGTGCCAGCAGACTGGCCCACTGTGCTTTCGGCCAGTTCTCACGCTCGGCAGTCCTTTCAAACGTGGTCAGATAGGCCTCCACATCATCAGCCTCTGTCATTTTCTGCAGGAAGTGACTGGCTCGTATAGAACTAGAGCTGGTTGGAGCACTGACGGCCACATCTCCAACCCGAGCTGCAAGTCTCTGCACCACTTCTGTTAAGGCCTCTCTATCCTGACGCTGTTGCCTGTAAAGTTCATCAACAACTGCCTGCTGTTGTCTCTTATTTTCCTCCATTGCCACCTGCTGTAGTCTCCAATTTTCCTCCATTGCCACCTGCTGCTGTCGGTTGGCCTCCTGCTGAGCCGCTGTAGCTTGCAGCAAGGCTTTAAGCAGATCCTCCATGTCAACAGATTTTTCAGGCGGCTTTGCAGCTGCTTTCACCCAGGACATATATCAAACCCTCAGGGGTGAGTCTCAGTAACTTCACACTGGGCTGTATCTGCATAAACCACCGTTTTCTGCAGGCCTCACAAAGCTGCTGCTTTCACTTATGCGCAGAACGGCCTGCTCGCATTCTCCACCAAGTTGTAACACTGTAGGGGTGCAAGGTGCCTTTTCCTGGGGAATATGGCAGCCCGCAGCAGCTGTGGAACAACACAAGTCCAGTTTCTGGTACAACCGACCCCGGCCAGTTTTATTGAAACAGAAAATAAAACAAACCCCAAAATAAAAATACCTTGCCTGTCCGGCACTAACTAAACATAAGATGTTCCTAACTGTCACTAAACAAAACACAGAGTTCTTCAGTACATACTGTATAGCTTACTTGCATCAGAAAGCGTGTCTCTCACACACAGATCCTGCAGCCTTCCCAGGCAGTCTGCCCATACTAATCAGGTTAGAAGCACTATATCACTCTTACACAGCTGAAACCCTGATTAGCCCTCTGTGAGGCCAAAGACCCGAACTGGGCCCAATGTCTAGAACTCGCCTTATCTCTCTCTCAGAGCCTTTTCCCAGCTTTTACAGCAAACTGAAAAGGTTCAGACAAAACAAAAAGCATTTTTCCTAGAAGTTAACATTTTCTAAAACATGTAAGACAAGAACCTGGGACAAATATACCTGCCCTCAAACACTATCCCAGTGTTCTTGTCACAATATATATAAATATATATATATATATATATGAGTGTGTGTATGGTATATAGCTATAAACAAACACATACAGAGAAATGTGGCAGTAATACACTATTTCCTGCTTAACTGTGTGACGCGCTCACGGTCAGTTGGCTGCTGTAAGACTCTTTTAAAGAACAGGCCAAAATGTATGTGATTATAATCAGGATTTGAAGAAAATTATACAGTGGACAAAAAAACACAATAATACACACAATTCATATTATCCCCTGATTCGGTTTTCAAAGAATGCATTCTACTCATTCATTGTCAGCATAAGCTTTTTAGAAATACAATCCTTCATTACGGGAAATGAAAATGGTAACTGAATAGCAATAACCATGGAATGTTTCCTAAACATAAAATAAAATGTAGCCAAACACATCAGCTGTGCAGAAGTCATTTATGGATACTGCCCATAATGTACATATTACACAGATAAATGTCTGCTATACTATTCTGTTGGCACTTTTATACCATATAAATTCACAGGAAACCACTTGAATTTGTTTTTTATGATTTGAGATGTGGAACATGAAACACGCAAACACTTCACGCTGCAAAGCTTGATTTGATGCATGCTGCAAGTACGTGTACTGAAAGCAGCTTTCTGTTTTACTGATGTGATATTGCGATGCGATGAGCCAGGACTGTACATGCAGTTTTCCACTGTGATGAATTAATATGTCTTATGCACTGCATTCTTGAGTGTTTGAATGAATACAGATCAATTCAGGTGAAATGCTTAAAGATGTAGAAACCAGTGTTTACTCATGAACACCATTAGAGGAACCATATATCTCTCAATCATCTCAGTTCATTGAGTAAAATGACAGGAGCAAGCCTGTGCACCGGGGAAAAAAAGTGTAACACTTGACAAATGCATTTTCTCTTGACATGCTGTAAATTTAGATAATTCAAACCTACAGCAAATGGCTACACTCACTGGACTGGTACATTTTCCTCCTTTACAACTGCTGTATATTGCATCACCAGGCATAGAGAACTTGTAGAATATCTTAATTCATCATAGTGGTTGTTATATACGTACTTGAAGAGAATTAAAAACTCACAGAAGATTCTATTTAAGTAAAGAACAGTCTTCCAAATATAGCAATGCTTGATAGTGTGGCTTTACATTTTTAAGGCAAATGAAGTTTAATGGGCAATGATTTTCCCGGTATCAACATTCAGAAGAATTTTACCCAATGGACCTAATTTAGATATGGTTGTTCTTGCTGCTGCTATCTTTTTCCATATGCAATTGTGGTTATATGCTAATAGAGTATGGGCAGAAGTTAACCTGAGCATAGGGCCACCCACTGCTATCACATCCTTTACATACAATGACATACAATTGCGGATACATCAGTACATTTGTTGCAAATTGGGTCATGTCGCAGAGTGTGAGTGTCACTGTAGATGTGCAGGCTGAGCTGCTCTCCAGTAGCAAGTAAGATCGGAACTGATAATTTATGCAAGCTCAGAAAAAGCTGTCTGAATGGCTATCACATGCCTGCATTTACTAAACCATTCCCCATTTACACCCCCAAATGGTGTCTTCCTGCCACTCACTTTGCGACTAATTCCTTGGTGTGACTACCATCACAATTCACTTGCTGCATGTGCGCACTGTGGCTTAGATGCATGCGCAGTAAGGAAACAATGGTCAATTTGCAAATATAGGCAACTTTGCTACCGCATCTGAATTAGGCCCAATATTTTTAATAGGCAGTTTGATAATATATATGTTTTGCTTTTTTCAATAAATTACTTACTTGAGGACTGTGTTTGGGAACCCCTGCGCAAAAGCATCATAACCTCTGGTTATCCTATAAAATCAAGTTAATCATTGGCTCCCAAACGTGGCCCTCAAGGTACCTTAATGGTCCAGGCTTTAATATATCCTTGGCTCAGCATAGATGGTTAAATCAAATTGACTAAGGTACACTACTAATTAAGTCACCTGTGGCCAAGTATGGATATACATAAAATCTGGACCATTAGGGAGTCTTGAGCACTGCATTTAGGAACCCCTGCATTAGTGGTTAAAGGGGATATTTATCACAGCTTGGCGAGAGAATTAATACCAACCAATCAGCTTCTGTCATTTTTACAAGTTGTGCTTGAAAAATGTCAGTAAGAAGCTGATTGGTTGGTACTTTATCTCTCTCCACTTTATCTTTCTCCAAGCTTTGATAAATATTCTTCTCAATGTGGAAAGTTTATCTAGTGTTAGCCAAGACTAAACAACAAAGGAGACCACCTTACATGAAACGCATGTTTCCGTTGTTTAGTCCTGGCTAATACAAGCGTATCAAGGTCGGGACCTCCAGAGAAATAAAGGTGTTCCCTATTCTATAGCTGGCTCTGTGGTGTTCAATTCTTTAATCTTATATTTACATTCAAAGCAATATGCAGTTGCTTTTTTAAATTTATTTATGAAAATTACTGCACTTCTTTGGCCCATAATTTATTTCAGAATCACGCAAAATGGAAGCTTAGAATTTGGTCACCATAGTGGAAGACCGCATATGGATAGCTGCATTATTTGCCACTTGATAAGAAATATAGTTTTAAATAACTAAAATGACAAGAGTGAAACTTCACAGATGTACTGTAGGCCATCATTACACATGCAAGGTCTGAGATCAATGGCTAAAGAACTCTGTTCCACTGTTCCAAAATGTTATGTATGGTCTTTATTTTATTCTTTATTCCCCAATTTGGCAAGGAGTTTCAGTTACTTGATACTGTGTTTAAGGATTAGTCATGTGGATTAGCTACATGGTGGCCCAGCCCTTCTTACTCAGCCAACAGATATTGGCTGATACAAAATACTCTATTTTCCTCTAGAAATTCTATTGTAATAGCAATAGCATGCTCTAGCATCATCCACTCTGTCTTCTGGTACATCACATTTGTCTCACTCTTTTAAAATGAAAGTAATAGGTTCTGTGACCCCATTAAAACACAACTAAATGTGGCACCTATGTTGTGACATTTCTTAGAGTCTGAATATTTATTATCCATGTGCCTCTTCTGTTGATATCTGCCATATTATTGCATGGCAGCAAACAGTTATTAAAATGACGGTCACAAAATGTTACCTGCTACTATTTTCTTCTTGCTATAATTTCTGTCTCATTATAATACAATTCTCACTAAATTGTTCTCCATATTTATCTCAATGTATGCAAATCTGGCTGTGATATATTTTATTGGTACCTTCATAGACAGCCAATTGTAATATGAAGGAAAAGTATAACTTTGCTTGAATTTAAATATGAAGGGACGCTGTGCTGAATATATTATTCTACTAGAACAAAAAACAAACAATGATAAGGAAAACTCACCTATACCGATGAATATTGCTGCAAACCCCTCTTCCTTCAGAGACCTTATATTCATTCCATGCATTCCCAGGCCCTTGCCCTCAATTACCTTATAAAAGAAAATACATTGGCAATTAAGAAAACTAATGTAATGTAACCTAATAAGAGGGAAGAGTGTTTGGAAACAAGTAAAAACTTTGAAAGCCTGGAGGAGAATAAGACAGGATGGATAAGACAAAGAGGATACATAATATGATTTGCAAACTGCTCATTAAAATGTGATTAGAAAGAAGGTTCTTCTTCTATTTCTAACAATGCACAGTGTATGCAAGGAACAGACATTTAATATCTCTAACCACATTTTAAGGCATAGAAATAGAAAAATATAAAATAAGATATTATCATTTAAAGTAGGTTATGTGAGGTAACATTACACTGCATAATGGTCCATGCACACGAGCATTTCTACTTGCATTTATTTGCACTTTTTTTGTAGTTACATTCACTGCATGTTAAACATTGTGCTGAGGATATTGGCATATAGACCAGTGATGCATCTAGGGGATTCCTTCCTTTAGACAAAAGGCACAATCCGGGGACATTGAAATCCATGCTACATTAACTTGTCTGCTCACATGAAATTCTGTGTGAATGCTGAAACTCTGTAGGTAGGATGACAGAATCACCATCCTTTGGGGTGGGCATCTAATTGTTCATGGTGTCTTAAACAAAGTGTCTGTTTCTATTTTACAGAAACAAGGTGAGAGAGTGTACTCACTTATGGACTTTGCTTCACAATATAAACTGGCTGTCAGATGGTGTACATTACTGCATGTGCCATTTTTTCCCAGCTCACAGTTCTTCAACTGTATTCATAAAATCCCCAAGCATAGTTTATTTCAATAATGAACGATTTCCCATTTCAGTTTATATACTAGTGTCATGTTCACGACTCAGTGAAAGCAGAACAATGTAAGAAAAGTTTGGGCAGATGTTGCTATATTTTTAACAAATTCAACATATTGAGCTAAATGTAATAGACGTTGGCCTCTCTAGCACCGTCCTTGACTGGTTTACCTCATACCTCACTAACCGCTCCTTCTCTGTGTCTGCCTCCGGAACCACCTCACACCCTTCCATCCTTCCTGTTGGTGTCCTTCAGGGCTCTGTCTTAGGCCCCCTTCTGTTCTCCCTGTACACCTCTTCCCTGGGTGCACTCATTAACTCCTTTGGCCTTCAATACCACCTCTATGCTGATGACACACAACTTTACCTCTCCTCTCCTGATCTGTTCCTCTCTGTCCTCTCTCAGGTCTCCAGCTGCCTCTCTGCCATCTCCTCCTGGATGTCTGAGCGCTCTCTGAAGCTCAACATGGACAAAACTGAACTTATTATCTTTCCCCCAGCCAGAGCAACACCCGCTACAAATATCTCTATCACTGTTGACAACACTATCATCTCCCCCGTTCCCCAACTCCGCTGCCTGGGCATCACTCTTGACTCCTCCCTCTCCTTTGCACCCTACATCCAAGCTCTGGCACAATCTTGTCGGTTCCAGCTACGCAACATTGCTCACATCAGGCCATTTCTCTCCCATAGTGCAACTAAACTTATCATCCACTCACTGGTCATCTCACGACTCGACTACTGCAATGTGCTCCTCACTGGCCTCACATGCTCCCACATCGCTCCCCTCCAATCTGTCCTCAACTCCACAGCTAGGCTCATCTTCCTCTCCCACCGCTCCACTTCTGCCACTCCCCTTCGACAAAATCTACACTGGCTCCCATTCCCCTACAGAATCCTCTTCAAACTCCTCACCCTCACATACAAGGCCATCTCCAATTGCACTGCTCCCTACATCTCCAACCTCCTCTCCCTTCATACTCCCTCCCGCCCACTATGGTCGGCTGACGACCATCGCCTCTCCTCTACCTTGGTCACTGCTTCCCATGCACGAGTTCAGGATTTTGCCCGTGCTGAACCCCTTCAGTGGAATTCACTACCCCGCTCCATTAGACTCTCCCCGACCTTGCAAAGCTTCAAACGGGCACTGAAAACCCACCTATTTATCAAAGTGTACCCCTCCAATGCATAACCTAGTCCTTAGGCTGCTCCTCCATCCCCATGCCTTGAACATCTCTGCTTTGCTCGCATACCACATCAGGCTTCTGCTTGGTTGCACCTCATATCATCTGTCTGTCACCCCTCCCCACTAGATTGTTAGCTCTTCAGAGCAGGACCCTCTTTCCTCTTGTCTAAGCCCTCTTCTCGACACATTTCACTCAGCGACCATCTTTACCTGCTTTTTCTCCTACTGGTAAATGGCCCCTCTCTATCTATGGCCGCCTGCCCCAAGTAGTAGAATGATTACTCCCTAGCTACTTACATCTAAGCTGTATTATGTTTTGACAATTGTGGTGTTATTTGTTGCCTGCACTCCATTTTTGTTATTTATTTACCGTTATGCTAAGTTTTGTCTCCCTGTACTGTCCTTTGTATGGCGCTGCAAAACACTTGTGGCGCCCTATAAATAAAATATAATAATAATAATAAAAGACAAAAAGGACATCTTTTTGTGTGGTTTTGTCACAGTTATTTAAGACCGGCACTAAAATGTGCCTTATGGAATGCACTCTGTGTTTGCAACAAATTAACATCTATCCATGACTTTTTTATTTCTTTTAAAACTCAACCTGATAGCTACAAAAGAAACAAGGTTCACCCAATCAGACACAGCCTACCCTGCAGCACTGTCACATAGCGATTTCTACTTCACGCACACCTCCAGGCCTGGTAACTGTAAAGGTGGGGGGGTTGGAATATTACTGTTGCAATTTTTAACTTACACAGTTCTACCACTGGTTCCATTACTCACATTCACATAATTTATATTACATTCTATTAGGATTTTCACTGGTTTCTTTCTGTATGTTGCTGCTATATATTGCCTACCTGGGCAACCCAAACAATTTCTAGAAGATTTTTCTGCCTGGCTCCCTCACTTCTTATTCTCTGATATCTCTATCATCATTATGGCCAAATCCAATATCACTGTTGACAGTCCACAATCTCCCCATGCCTCCAAACTACTCTTTTTAACCTATTCTCTTGGATTCTCCCAATGGACTGACTCCTCTACTCATCAGGAGGGCCACTGCCTTGATCTTGTATTCACTAGACTATGCTCAGTTTCTGAATTCACCAACACTCATTTCCCACTCTCAGATCACAACATTTTTGCCTGCATGCTCTCCTCCATTACTTCAAACTCAATGTCACTGAAGTTTACCAAACCTCCTCAAACCTGCAGAAAAATGAACACTATTAATTTTCAACAACTATTCTCACCAATTTTGTACATTTACTTTTCCTGTGTTGGCTGTATCACACCTGAACCAGACTCTAGAAATAGCACTTGAAGTGCTCCAGCTGCCCATCCTAACTCCACCTACAAAAATGTTCACGTAACGTAGAAAGTCAGTGGTGTAAATCTCGTAGATCAAGTGACCCTCACATATTTGACCATTCACCACTTTTATCGTAATGCTCTGGACACTGCAAAACAAACATACAGTTGTATCTGCTTACATCCTTGCTGCAGTCAAGCTAAACGGTCCTTGAAGTCACGCCATGCGAAAGTTTGTCTTAGATGCAAAGTAATATAATAGGATGCACAAACAGCTTCTCCTGGTTAAAATGATATTCGGCATGCCTCTATTCTGTGTGTAATTGCGGCTCCATCTGCATCCGAAATGCCATATTAAGTGTTTTCAATGAAAACACTGAAGTATAGCATTTTGTATGCAAATAAAGTCACAGTCACACAGAAAAAATGCAACAAAGACGCTCAGTGCTACAGAGTCACACAGCACTCACACGTTGTGTATAGCATGACTTGTAGTGCACAGAGCAAAGATGTAAGAGGGACTCATCTGTATTTACAATCTCTCATCTTTGCTGAATCCTCTAACCCCAAGTGAATTATTAATACATTTAAATCACTTCTTATCACTCCCTCACCAATTCCACAAGCTACTATAATTGCACAAGATCTTGCTTTCTATTTCAAAAACAAGATTGATAAGATCCTAAATTAATTTGTATGCTCTTCCACAGCCAGTGACCTGCTCAATTCCCTTCCTGAGTCCACTGACACATTCTCTTCATTTGATCCCACAAATGAAGACGAAGTACCAACACTCTACTCATCTGCCTACTCTACTACCTCTCCTCTTGATCCTATACCCTCACAAATAAGTAAAGCTCTGTCTCCTGTGCTCATCCCAACCTTAACTAAAATACTGTATGTAATCACTCTCTATCCACTGGTATGTTTCCCCTTCTCTGTTTAAACACGCAGTGATTACTCCCATGCTGAAAAAAACAAAATTCTGACTCTAACTCTCTCTCAAATTACAAGCCCATTTTTCAGCTCCCATGCCCCTCCAAGCTGCTAGAGAGACTTGCCTACACTCACCTCACACACTTTCTTAACTCATACAACTTATTGGACTCACTATAGTCAAGCTTTCATGTGTAACACTCCACAAAGACAGCACTAATTAAGGAAGTGAATGAGCTGTTCACTGCTATATCAAAAGGCCATTACTCACTTCTTATTTCCCTTGATCTCTCTGCTGCTTTTAACCACACTCTTCTCATACAAACACAACAATCCCTAGGTCTTAAAGACACAGCCCTTTCTTGGTTCTCATCCTACCTATCTATCCGCTCTTTCAGTATTCATTTCTCTGAATCCACCTCCTCTTCACTAACTCTATCAGTTGGAGTACTGCAAGGATCAGTCTTAGGTCCTCTGCTTTTCTCAATCTATACCACATCTATTTGCAAACTAATCAGCTCTTTCGGATTTCAGTATCACCTCTATGCAGATGATACACAAATCTACCTATACTCCCCAGATTTGTCACCATGTACTGGGTCGTGTCACTGAACGCCTTTCTGCCATTTCATCTTGGATGTCATCTCGCCACCTCAAACTTAATATTTCCAAAACAGGATATATGCACTGTTTTAAATCTCTGTGCAAAACTGCAAAAATAAACATCTGCACTTTTCGAAAATTGCACCCTATTACATTTTGCCCATGTGCCACTCTGTAACCCATACTACATACTTCAATGTTGACTGCAAATTAGTTAGATAATAGTACACTTGATTTAATAATAGGACTATACATTTCTATATAAAAAAATGTACTATTGGTCAATTGTTAAATAAAAAAAAACTGACCAATTTCAAAACAGATTTGATGGTAAATTAATTCACTACATTGCAAAGAGGGCTTAACCATCTCATTTGAGCTTGGAAACCATCAGTAGTCCAAAAGTCATGGCCAACATTGCTTAAAGAGAGAAGAGACAGCCACCTTTGTACCATATACTATGTGTTGTATCTTTAGCTAAAAAAAACCTCTGATTTTATCTTGGAGTTCATCTTGGCCAATGGTTTCAGAGTTCAATATCTAGGGCTTACTGAAAGATAACATTTGGATAATGCTAGCTACACCTGTACAGATGGTTAAATTGACTTCATCAGAGTCAGGGATTGAACAGAATACACATGGGAGGCTTAACAAAGAACAAAGCAACATTCTCTATTAACAGCAGCACCACATCCCTTACTTCCAATTTCCTCCTATCATAGTTTATCTTTGAAGTAAACTGGTTCTATAACAATATAACATTGCAACCAGCTTTACCGCAACACAATTGATTCCACCCTGTAACACAAATGGTTAGAAT
The DNA here is from genome assembly GCF_028390025.1 of Pseudophryne corroboree. Taxonomy (NCBI): domain Eukaryota; kingdom Metazoa; phylum Chordata; class Amphibia; order Anura; family Myobatrachidae; genus Pseudophryne; species Pseudophryne corroboree. The sequence continues at coordinate 144,490,781 of NC_086452.1, forward strand.
GTATTCATTACTATATACACTCCTGTCCTTCTGCCAACTTGTGGGAAGAGTGACAGCAAATAATGTAGAGCTTGTTTTATAAATCCTATTTGCATGGAGTCCCTACTTTAAATTATCCACAGAGCAATGAATAAGTTATACTCTAGTCAATTGCTGTAAGTTCTGAAAACTAAAGTAAAAAATAAAAATAAAACTGCATTATTCAGCTAACGTACTCCTAATTTGTTTTGAATAAGAACATTTCAATTCCGTACTTTTTTGTAAACAATGTCTCTATTTTTCCTCATGTTATTATCTACTGGCTGCAGTTACGTCAAATATTTGTACAGCGCTGAAATCCCGGAGAGCACAGGGAGCTAGGGTCATGGCACAATAATGGAAATATGTGGAAATTTGCTGCTAAAAGCAAACATCTCATTACTGTATTCCTGCATTGCAATATGCTGGCAAACTGCTAAAAGCATATGCATTTTCCGCTCTGTAGAAAATAGAGGAGAAGCAACACTGTAAACAATATGGTTTATGCGTGTAACTCAAAACATGAAATAGTGCTGGTAGAATGCAACACGTCCTAGTGTGCAGGGCTTATTACTTGCTTTTCTGTAGTTTTGAAAATGCTGGCTCTCAATCCTATAGGGGCTTTTTAATGGGCCAGAAAACCCCCTTAAAATTATTGGGAGCAAACAACTGATATCACGTTGGTGATCTGTTCCTCACATCATAAATAGCCTTGAATAATTTGATTTTGTTGTGAGCACGCAAGCTGCATAACCTTCCGGGACACAGGATTTTCAAATTAATGTTATCATAATAATATTTAATTAAAGTAAACCTCAATGAGCTTAAATACAAATACATACAGTATATCACTGTCTAATGACATCCTATTTTGTCCAATCAAATGTGTTTGGAGACCAGTAATCATTTCTTGTGCATCTTCAGCACTCTAAATAAAAGGCTGCAAACTATTTCAAATGAACCTGCAGACCATTAAGTTATATTTTATTTTTAAGTTGCCACAAGTGTTTAGCCGTAGTACATACGGCAGACTTAGAACAATACAGGATACACAGAACTTAACATTACAGTGACAGACACAGAGCACAGGTAACAATTAGCACCACAATTCTCAGTATACGCTACAGCTGAGATGTAAGGAAGCAAAGGAATAGTCGGCGTACTACTAGGGAGAGGCAGCCATTGGAAGAGAAACAGTAATGAGCGAGAGGTGATGCAGGTATAGACATTCGCTATTTAGGAGAGAGCAGTAATTGAAGTGTGAGAAGAGGGTTGGTAGAACAGGAGGGAAGAGGGCCCTGCTCCAAGGACCTCACAATCTAGGGTGTGGGGGGAGACAGACAGGTGACATGAGGTATGAGAAAGCGGAAAGTTACCTGATGGTAGGAAGAAAGCAAGGCATAGATGACCAAGGCATGAGGCAGTGGGTTGAGAGTGTTCTCATGGGAGTACAGTAGAGGACAATTAATGTAACCTGTTTTTAGTATGAGATACATTTTTCCAATACCGGTTTGCAGAATATTCACCTCATCCCATTTCTGCATTTTTCACTGGTGGAATTTAGTCATAAGTGTTCCATGTGGACTTACCTATACAGGTGTATATATATATATATATATATATATATATATATAATACAAATAGTGACACTCCCAGCGGGCTTGCAATGAAATACCCTCTCAGGACATGTTGACACTATTCTCTGCAAATTGCGTCATCCAACCCCCTGACAGCATATCTTTACTGGTGACGTGAATACGATGTTGGAAGCTAGTCTACTCTCCTGGGAGAGTGTCCAACTATTCAGGAGCCTCCTGGAAAATCCATGAGAACAGGCGAGTTTCCAAATCTTCTAGTTAGGAAGATAGGATAGCTCCAATTTGACAATAAAGTCCTCAAACCACATGATTTAGATTTTGAAAAATGTGCTGTGCAAACTAAATGTTGTACAAATACAGTTTAACAAGAGGTGCAAAACATTATTGACAATTGCCCATATAAGACAGTGCTTTAGAAGATCTGGCTAGCTGCTTCTGTTCCTTTCAGTCACCACATGGAACCCCTAAAGCAACTTAACTTTGTTTTGTTTCTTTTTTTTAGCAGACAATTAATCACATGTAGGCATGCCAAATGAGAACTATCGATTGCCCTTTTCCAGACTACTGGCATTCAGACAGCAGACAGACAAATGCCCTAAGCAAGAGGAAACATCTCCCTGCTTCTTCCTACTGTAGCTTTTAATTGTTTGCTGCTAATGGACATGGTATTTAGTAGTTTACGTCTGGCAGATCAGTTTATACTATCATTATCATTACCTTAACTCCAAGGTCCTTCATCAGTTCAATTTCAAAATTGACAACATCATATGGCAATCGGAACTGAGGGATTTCTGATGCACTGTTAAAAAAACATAATCCAGATATGTTAAATTAACCCTAGGAGGAAATCTTTTACAGTTTAGAAATTGAGTAATAGCTGAATCTAGTAGAAATGAATGAGTAAATGGCAATTTTTCTTTAATGTTTACAAAATGATCTATAACAATAACTTCATATTATCCTGTTGCCACATATTATAACAGATTATCGTTGTCACACTCAAACAGTAGACCTCCTTCCTGCCTTGACTTTCAGCAAACAGCAGCTTGGTTTTGATATCAGTATCCATTCTTTGTGTTATTTTATTCCAACCTCTGTGTGTTCCCTGTATCTGGTTCTGCAGTTTTTGATTCTTGCAATACAGTAAATGCATCCCTCATGTATGGTAAAGGTTTTTATATCATCAAACTGTGGCACTACCATATATGAGGTCAGTGTTCGCATACACCTCATAACTTTGAAACAACTTTTAAAGAAGGGGAAGTGTAGATTAAGCACTGGTATATCTAAAATGGGTGCAAGGTTGTGAGGCACACTGGTCCCTGGGTTCAAGGGGGCCAACTCACGGCCTTACATATAATTATACTAACATCCATAAGCCCAGCACTGGCTGCGGAAGTCACAAGGAAAATGGCCACTGCTGCCATTTTCCTGGTGATTTGCATACTCGCTGTAGAGTGTCCCTGGGAACAAGGCACATACGTCATGTTCCCAAAGACCTGTGCATGTGCAGTAGACTATGCCACAGTGCCAAAGTCTACTGCACCACAGAGAGGAAGGGCCCATATGAAACCTGCACATGGGCCTCCTCCTCTCTTAACCTGAATGTAAGTTTTAAAGTAAATATAAACTTTAAATACTAAGGTTTTGGAATCCATAGTGCTAGATGGATTCCTCTAAATAGACAGATTAGATCATCTACTGCCCACTGGCAATGGTCCTATTTAGTGAATCTATTTAACAAGTAAAGCTACAGTAGGTACACAACATAAAATTTGCCAAAATATTTTGAAAATGGACTCTATACAGTATACACACTACCCAATAATCATTTAGTTTTAAATGATCCCTTGGATTCCACATTGTCTCACCAGTCAGTGTCTATCAGCAGAAATCAGACCAGGTCCATACATACTGCCTTATCTGAAGAACTCCAAAATGCCATGAATGAGCAGCACACTCTATATGGGGAGCTCATTGTGCACATTCTGGACTAGTGAACACACTAAAAATTAGTGGGCAAAAGAGCCAATATCTGCCAGGTTGGCAATTGTATAGTGTGTACCTAGCTTTAGAAACTTCAATCAGAATAATGAGCCTAAATCATATTTGTACACAATGTCCAATTATCACGTAATAGGGCGATTACTGTCAGACTGCGCATGTGTTGTGATAGCAATGTGCATGTGTGAAGGGGGCACTGCGATCTCGTTTGCAATGAGGATTTCATGGAAAAGTGATTGACAGGAAGTGATCATTTGGAGGTGTTAATGGAGTGTTTTTGGGAAGGGGTTGAAAAAACACAGGCATGTCACACCCATTTACAGGGCGTATATCTTCTGATGGCTGCATGATTATACAGTACATGCAAAAATATTGTGTCTGGGTCGCTACTGCTGTGTCCAGTCTCCATAGCCATAGACCAACCCTTAGACCCAATGTTCCTTGTTTTCACGTATAGGCTGTGAATGTGAACGCAATTGTGAATAACTTTGCAACGGCTTCAGTGAGCATCTCTTTTCACTCCTGGGTGGCAGCTTCACTTGCAAACATTGTTAGCCCTGTAGTCTAGAGAATTCACAATTTCAATTGTATTTGCTTACATTTTTTTAATCAATTAAAATTGTTGAAAATCAACCTTTAATAAACGTACCCCTATGATATTATACTGTATAAATATAATGTGTATGTATGTATGTATGTATGTATGTATGTATGTATGTATGTATGTGTGTGTTAGCATGCATGGGCATGCCTACATAAAGGGCAGTTGGTATTTGCATCCTAAACAGTGGATTATTTCAGGCACAAGGTGCCATTTTTTTTTTCAGTTAAAAAATAGTGAAGAAACAGATTTAATTCCCAGGCAGGGGCAGCATACATTTAATAGTACAACTAAACATCCAAATTTTACAAAAGTACTAAATTATAGTCATTATATAAAAACACAAATACTTTACTAGAGAGCTGCTGTGATATTAAAAGCACCTTAATAAATCTTATAAAAAAATATTAAGCTTATCCCAAAAGCCAAAAGAATGAATGTACTGTAAAATAGAGAACAAAATTAGAACATAATTCCCCATATAAATGGGAAGCTTGTTTATTACAAACACCTACCACCATACTTCCCCAATAAAGGTAAATTTGGAATCGGGATATGGGGTACAGGTTGAGTATCCCATATCCAAATATTCCGAAATACGGAATATTCCGAAATACGGAATTTTTTGAGTGAGATGAGATAGTGAAACCTTTGTTTTTTGATGGCTCAATGTACACAAACTTTGTTTAATACACAAAGTTATTAAAAATATTGTATTAAATGACCTTCAGGCTGTGTGTATAAGGTGTATATGAAACATAAATGAATTGTGTGAATGTAGACACACTTTGTTTAATGCACAAAGTTATAAAAAATATTGGCTAAAATGACCTTCAGGCTGTGTGTATAAGGTGTATATGAAACATAAATTAATTCTGTGCTTAGACTTAGGTCCCATCACCATGATATCTCATTATGGTATGCAATTATTCCAAAATACGGAAAAATCCCATATCCAAAATACCTCTGGTCCCGAGCATTTTGGATAAGGGAGACTCAACCTGTAATGGCTTTTGCAGGACCACTTCATTGTGTGCATGGTACCACCACTGGAAGGTGTAACACCACTCACTTTCATTGGAGGACATGTTTTGCACAAAAAAGTCCTTTTCTTCCCTCACACACTGGAGGCACCTGACTCTGCTGAACACAGAAGGTGGCAGGACGAATGTGTCGATTGCAGGATGAAAGGAGAATCTTCTCAAATTGTTGTTGTCCTGCCAATACTCAGGCAGATTGGGATGTACAATAGTTTTTTTTAATGTCTCTCTACAGCCCAACCACATCACTGATTGCCACAGTGAAATTCCAAGCTCCAATAGCGGTTTTAATAATAATAATAATAATAATAATAATAATAATAATTTTATTTATATAGCGCTCTTTCTCCAATAGGACCCAAGGCGCTTAACAGATACATATCATAATATAGTACAGAGAATAATGAAGTACATTTTCATAAAATACAGAAGCATGAAGATACTAAAAGGGACATTATGGAAATGCTTGAGTAAACAGAAAAGTTTTGAGTCTACTTTTGAAGGATTCTATAGTTGGGGCCTCTCGCACTGTGCGGGGAAATGAGTTCCATAGAGTCGGAGCCGCATGACTAAAAGCTCGACCCCCAGATGAATTACGGTAGATTCTAGGTACTGCTAAAAGTCCTTCATCTACAGATCGCAGTAATCGAGTGGGGCAGTATGGGGTCAGAAGCTGTTTCAGGTACCTTGGGCCTTGGTCATGTAATGCTTTGAAAATCAGTAAGCCAATCTTGAAGATGATTCGCCATCTTATAGGCAGCCAGTGAAGGGAGTAGAGGATGGGTGTTATGTGGCTAGAACGGGGCTGGTTGGTTAATAGCCTGGCAGCTGTGTTTTGCACCAGCTGTAAGCGCTGCAATTCTTTTGCTGGTAGACCAAGGTAGAGGGCATTACAGTAGTCTAAACGAGATGATACAAATGCATGTATGACTTTTGGCATATCATCTGAGGGAATTAAGTGCTTGATTCTGGCTATGTTCCTCAGGTGAAAGAATGAGGATTTGATTGTGGCTGATATCTGATGTTTTAGTGTCAAGCCACCATCCAGGACAACGCCAAGATTCCGCACACGATCACTGGTCTGTAATTCTGAATCCCCGAGTGTAAGTCCAGTTGGTTGGCTATGCTGCAGTCTTGTCCTTTGATGTTGCGGTCATATCATAAGGACCTCTGTTTTATCCGGGTTCAGTCGCAGCCAACTGGCGCTCATCCACTCCAGTAGTTCAGCTAGACAGCCATTTAGGGTTGCTATTGGGTTATCAGTGCCCGGAGCAAAGGACAAGTACAGTTGTGTATCATCTGCATAGCAGTGGTAGACCAGGCCATGGCGCCTGATTATTTCACCCAATGGGAGCATGTATACTGCAAAAAGCATGGGGGATAGTAAAGAACCTTGTGGGACACCACATGGCAATGGCACTGGTGGTGATGAGTATAATCCAGATGATACTCTCTGTGACCTGCCTGTGAGAAATGATTTGAACCAGCTTAGGACTGTGCCATCCAGACCACAGAAATGTATCAGTCGCTCAATCAGAAGCCCATGGTCCACGGTATCAAATGCTGCCGAGAGATCCAGAAGGATTAATATTGAACAGTCACCTCTGTCTTTTGCCATCAGAAGATCATTTAACACACACACCAGGGCTGTTTCAGTGCTATGTCTTCTCCTGAATCCTGATTGAAATGGATCATAAATATCATGGGTTGTCAGGCGGGTTTCCAGTTGATTTGCAATGACTTTCTCAATAACCTTTCCTAGGAAAGGAAGGTTTGATACCGGTCTGTAGTTGGTCATGCAGTCGGGATCTAAATTAGGTTTTTTAAGAAGCGGTCTAACAATTGCTTCCTTTAGGGGTCCAGGAAAAATGCCTGTCTGCAAAGAGCATTGAACAATTTTTGTAAAGACAGGACCAATTATATCCATACAACCTATTAGAAGCTTGGTTGAGGCTGGGTCCAGATCACAGGTGGTGGGACGCAAAATCCGAGCAATTTCAGCAGTGTCCTTTACATCCACTGGATCAAAGCTGGTCCATGAAGGCAGGTAGCTTATATTGGCAGGCTTTGTAGTTTGGCACTCCTTTGATGGCACTGTGAAGATTCCAGCCCGGATGGTGGATATTTTATCTGCAAAGAAGTTTGCAAAATCGTTGCATCTTGCCTGGGAGAGGGTCTCATCAGTCTGCAGGCATGCTAGCTTGCAAAGCATCTCCACTGTGCGGAAAAGTTGAGCTGGCCTATTGTTTGCTGCTGTGATCTCATTTGACAGGAACTGTGCTTTCTTACGAGTGATTGTCGATTGATATTCTACGTTATGCTTTATTAGTTTTATTTTGTCATCCACTAGGTTAGTCTTCCTCCATCGTCTTTCCAGTCTACGCCCCCTTTTCTTGAGCTCACTAACACTGTAGTCGAACCATGGAGCTTGACGTTGTGGTTTACGAGGTCTTAAACGCACAGGGGCGATAATATCAATTGCAGCCATAACATCCCTATTATAATAATGGACTAGGGAACAGGGATCTTCACAGGCACCCAGTATAGCAGAGAGATCCAGATTTGCTGCAAGAGCCTGGGGAGTCATATCCCTCCTTGGACGATACCTGGTCAACTCCACGGGCAGAGATCTTAATTGAGGGGTTGCAACTGAGAACCAGGGGGAGTAGTGGTCTGACCAGATGACTGGGTTTATTTTTAGGTTAGTGACTTCTAATCCAATCTGAAAGACAAGGTCGAGAGTGTGACCACTTTTATGTGTGGCAGAGGGAATGACCTGTGTGAAACCCAGACCATTCATTGTGCACAGGAGGTCTTGGCCAAGGCGTGAGAGCTCATCCACCCATGCATTGAAATCCACGAGGATGAGCCATCTTTGATGTTCCAGAACCAGGCCAGCAACAGTGTCTGCAATTTCTTGCAGAAATATCTTTCCATCTCCAGGTGGCCGGTAAATGAGAAGTACTCTGAAACCTAATCCTGTCGAACTCCGGGCAGCAATGCACTCAAATGAGCGAGTAGTTTCAATAGGGTGGACCCTAAGTTTAAGTTCTTTTTTGAAGCAGATAGCCACCCCGCCACCCCTGCGGTCCAGTCTTGGGTTGTGGATGACAGAGTAGTTTGTTGGTACTGCAGCCTCCAATATAGGTGCTGCATTTTCATCTAGCCAGGTCTCTGTAATACAGGCTAGATCTGCAGATTCAATAAGGTCAGCAATTGTTGCAGTCTTGTTTCTTATAGATCTGGCATTACAAAGGACTGACCTGATTGGGCATACCAGGGGGCCTTCAGTTTTCTTTATGTTAAGTGCAGGAGCTCTGGGTATGGGGGTCACAAAGTGAGAGTTGACAGTTCTGTCCTTCCAAACACAGGGCCGTCTTTTGGGTATCACTTCTATTTGATTGTTCTTTGAGTATGGGGGTGAACAGGTGGGCAAATGACTTAGATGGTTACCGGGGGAAATATATTTCCGGCCTGCTCGCTTCCCACGAATGCGCCAGTGTTTTCTTTTTAAAATGCCAAGGGATTGGAGAATAGAAGCCTGTGATGGTGTGATAGGAACTGCAGAACGTGGTGGGCGGAGTGAAAGAATTGGTGGCTGATAATAATTATACTTTATAATAGCCTACTTTCCCTACAAGCAGCTTCAATTGCATTGCTGGGGAGCAGGGTTGCTTCTGCCAGGAAAAGCACCTTCAAAGATTCTGATTGATCTCCCCACTGCTGACAAACGTACAGTGCTCGCACTTGTCACCTGCAAGCTGTATCCTGTGTTTTCTTACCTTAACCCTCCAACATAACTCTGCTTCTCGAACACAGTGATATTAGAGTAGCCAAGCCGAGCTAGGAAAGAGGCACAGCTGATACTCGAAGGCCCAGCTCCAATAAGAGCAATCTTAGTCTTGTATGAGATTGGCATTTCCTCCACAGGGGGGAGCAATGGATTTCTTATTTGAGGGATTTTCATAGCTTTAAAAACCTGAGAAAAGAGTAAAAGAAAACAATATAAAAAAGCACTATACTTTGATATGACAAGACTACCAGGTGAATATCTACAGTATAAGCTTAGCAATGAACCAAACAATCAACATATTTTATATATATTAAAAGACAGCACTCAGTACAGAAAGCATAAAGATGATATGGTGGTGCAGGGTCCTGGCAATTGATAAAAACACTCACTTTCCCAAATGAAAAAAGATCAGCACTAACGTTTTTGGTGAAAGCAAAAAAAAAAGGGGGGTTAATTCCTTACAGACCATCCATCTGGATATAGTCCTGGTACTACAGCCCGACAGCTGTTTCAATTCTCGATGGTTTTCGTCAGGTGCCCCTGACGAAAACCATCGAGAGTTGAAACAGCTGTCGGGCTGTAGTACCAGGACTATATCCAGATGGATGATTTGTAAGGAATAAACCCCCTTTTTTTTGCCTTCACTAAAAACGTGAGTGCTGGTCTGTCCTCTTTTTTTCGTTTGTGAAAAGTGCTTTTAAATACATATATATACATATATATATATATAAAATTAAAAATCAATACAGCTGAGGCATGCACCCTGATACTATATCTATCTATCTATCTATATATATATATATCTATATATATATCTATATATATATATATATATATATATATATATCTATATATATATATATATATATATATATATATATATATATAAAAACTACATTAATATGAATGTATCAACCCAAGCAAGTAGTTCTTAGCCAGAATCTTTGCAAAACTAATACACAATTTTAACATACTAAGTGTAAAAAAATAGTAATTAAGATCAAAATGTTGGTGTTATTTTGTTCATGTCTTCATCTTCACTGGTTAGCTAATTATCATGACACAAATCGATTTGACTACTTCACACTTAAAGCCTGAGAGTGTGCTATGATTGTCATTTAATAGCAAGTAACCTCTACAGTTTGCCTTCTAGGAATATGTCCAATGTAATATCTTTAAAAGTCCTTTCCGTAGCACTGAAAATTGTAATAGGAAACATGTTACAATAATAGATTATTAACATTTACTACATAATAGTGAAATGCTGAACATAAAAATACACATTATTAATCAGTAGCTACTTTTTAAAAAAAAAATTTTTTTAATTATTTGGTTTTATTTAAAAAGCATTATTAAACATTTGCGTTCAATACTGTGTGGCATATTTAGTAGGTTTGAGGAGAAATGTGTGTTCTACAGTGATAATAAAACCAAACATGGGCCATACAAGTTGGGTGAATGGCCAGGTCATGAAGTCTAAAGCTGGATACACCCCTAAAGATTTATGTTCAATATGTCTGTATGGAACAAAAATCTGATAATGTAAGGGAGTAAATGACAATCAACCATTTGCTCCCAAACACTGAAAAACAGAAAATAGTTATTCAGAGAAATTGGTTAAATCCATTTGCCAGGATCCATCATTGATCCAATCCCAAAATATGGTATTATTCAAAATTGAATGTATAAAGCAATTGTTAGCCTAGATGTGACTTGGTTATGTGTATCAAAATGGCAGCTAAAGCTTCATGTTTCAATCTCCCAAAAAAACAGATCTTTCATGCCAGGTCAAGGAGTCTAAATCCGGATTAGGTAAGGAGAACATCACCTATAAAAGGAATTTTGTATCTATCTAGGCTGTCCCAACTTCCCTATCTACTGGGAGACAGTTGCTTGGAAGGGAGTGACTGATTCATTAAATATCCAGCAAAAAGAGATTTATATCCTAAGGGTGGGGACTTGGAGTAGAAGTCAAATATAACTGAGGAATGCACCCTTATTTTTCTGTGATCTCTGCCACAGCAAGAAAACAGGTCTCTTTACATAAGCAACCTTAAATCTTGTTTTCTTGTTTTTTTCCCCTTTTATTTCTAAAATCAATGCATTATAATCTATAATCTATAGATTAATCTATTGTCCATATTTTGTAATATTCTTTTTCTGTAACAAAAACCTTGGAAATATGTTTTGGATTAAAATACTGTAATCTAGCATATTCCCTGTGTCTCTGGTCAAACTCACAAGCCTGTGAAGTCAAAAGCTACAGTAAGTACTTATATGTGAGTGTGGAATAATAATATTTGTATGGAAAACCAAAAGATTCCCTTTACTTCTTTGGTGGTGGCAGATGTAATTTTGTTTTTATCTTTAGTGACCAATGTGCAACTGTCATGACCCAGCTGTCTTATATTGCGGTTTCTGAGTACAGTCTGGTTATCGTGACTCTGTTTGACTGAACAAATTAATCTGAACAATCGATTTTTGTCTGTTGCCAGTGTTTTGGAGCAAATGGTTGATTGTCATTTGCTCTCATAAATTACCAGATTTTTACTCCCACCAGAGTGATTGGACATATAAATCTTTAGGTGTGTACCCAGCTTTAGAAGAAAAAGATACTTTCTCCTGAAATACTCTGTGTGACTGTAAACATTACAATTGTCTGAATTAATACAGATTGCTCTATACCTGCTCACTTTAAAAGGGCATACAGATAAGGAGGAGGTGTAGACTGGCCCTAGTCAAACACACCTTTAATTATTATGTTGGGAGGAGGCACATCCCTATTCCTAAATACATTTACTAATTACCCACAAATTGAGTCAATTCGTGTTCTTAGGAATGGCCAGTTTTCTTATTTTTTTATATTTTTATTGGAAAACTGCACAAATTAGGAAATTGAATTACATACATGAGAAAAACCAGTGTATACAAAAAAACAGTATTACATCAACCAAAATAAAATCAGTACCGTTGCAGTAAGGTGTGGTTGGTGGGAGAAGAACACACAACATACAGTAGTTAAAGATAATACCATGTTGTAAGTGCTACCACTTTCCTATAGGGAGGGAAAGGTATGTACATATGGCAGTTAGATCTCAAAAAATGTCTCCACTGTCCTCTCCTTGTTATTCTTCATCTCCAACCAGTTCATATTAAATAGATAGGAGAGTTGAGGCACTAGCAAAGCTAAATAAAGTGTCTGTAGATTGAGACAAAACAGTTTGTTTGCATACATCAGCTGTTTTAGCTACTGTAACAATAGACTCTGTCCTAGAGGTGGTTGGGATTGTCGTGGTGATAGGTACATCTCCCAAATGGCCCATTCAGGAGATAAGGTGACAGGTATACCCAGCTTATCCCTGATGTAAGACTGAATAAGAGCCCAAAACATCTAAACCTCTGCCGGCATAACACAGCATCAAGTTCATGAATCTTATCCATGTCAGTCAGTTAAGATAGTAGTTTGGTAATGTAACTACGGACTTGGTAGTAATCAAATACTGGAATGTGAAGATGTGGAAACAGTTCTCTGAGATTGGCATAATGAAGTATTTGAAGCATTTGTTGTTCTAATAGCTGATAAACTAAACGTACATCCTAAAGTCTCAATGAATTTAATGTGATCCGTGGTCCCTCTAAACCCTGCATTATGAATTAATGGAAGGAAAAGAGTGTCATGAGCAGGGACACCCATTCTAGAGTGTGATTATCTCCATGCAGTACAGGTGGTAGTCAACAGTAAATTATTAATTATGAACAATGGTAAAGAAGAAGAGCATATATTTAGGGAACTAGGGAGCAGAATTTCAGGGCAGAAAGTTTGTTCCAAGCCACTGTTAGCTATGTCATCAGAATTCTGCAGGCAATCCACTGTATAGTGGTAATTCACTGCCGAAACTCCTAATACAAGGTAGGTTAACATCATCTTATGTCGGCTGTTGACTGAGTTTAAATAGGGATATTCATTTTTTGTGTGACCAGATGAACCTACTTAAGGCTTTAGCTAAAAATGTTAAATTAGTTTCTGTCAGCAATAGTGGCAGCATCTGAATTTGTAACAATAATCTCGGGATAGAAACCATTTTGTTTAACTAGCACCTACCCAAGTTTGAAAGAGGTAAATGTTTCCACTCTTGGAAATTAGCCAAAGGACGGCTTATGCCGTCCGGAAAGTTAGCCACATATAGATTATGCGTATCAATGGTTATCTTTAGTCCCAGTATGTAAGTCTAATACTAGCCCATTAAAAAAGGAACTAGCCATTATAATTTTGCACCACTTCAGTGTGTAAGGCTAGTGTCTCTGCCTTAGATTTATTAATTAGGAACCCTGAAATTGATTCAAAATCAGAGAGTAGCTGCAGAAGAACAGGGAGAGTGGTATGGGGATTTGATAAATATAACCGTAAATCATCAGCGTTTCCTTATACCTTAAGAACATGAGTCCTGATCTCAACTCCACACCAAGTGTTATTTAAATTAAAACAGGGCAGCCCTGTCTAGTACCCCTGTGCAGACAAAAAGTATCCGTATTTATCCTATTAATAGTGAGAAATGCAGAAGAGAGGCATACAGGGGTAAGGAGAAATTTAATAAGACCAGGTCCAAATTGTTGCCAGTGAAGCACTCACAAAAAGTGAGTCCAGGATACCTGATTAAATGCCTTATCATCACAACTCATCAATAGGAATGTGCCATGTGGAGTTTGACGAGATTTAGTCAGCACAGCTACTGTATTAACTGGCTCATGTTGTGCATGGGCAACCTACAATTTACAAAGCCCATTAAAGTAATCTAGGGAGAAGGACCTGTAACCTCAATGTCATTACTGTAGACAAGATTTTAAAATCCTAGTTTAATAAAGAGATCGGGCTGTAAGACTGTACCAATGTGGTAGTGTTTTCCCAGGTATGGTTAAAACCATGAAGGGCAATGGGGCCGCATGACATCAGGGAGTGAAGAAACTTCACTCCCTCCGTCAACCCCCCACCCCCCGCTGCCGGGTTGGCACCTTGGGCAGTGTGTAGGGCTTCTTAAACCTTGTGGGTGCAATGTTATTCACTTTAAATGTACAAATTCTAAAAAGCAAGCTCTTGGAAAGCAACCAATTCTCTATCCTAGTGGAGGTGCGGTGGGAATAAAAAGTGTAGTCCCGTTGAACGAGTGTTGGTATCAATAATAATAATTATAGAGCCAATGGTGTGCTGCTCCTCCCTACACCAGAAAACCCACATCTATATAGAGTATGATTCAAAGTAGGATTAAAATCCCCACCTAGAATTATGGTGCCCTCAGCACAATCCTGCAAGCGAACATAAATATTACTGAAGAAAGCATTATTTGGGGCCATTGGTGTGTGGCTATGGTGTACAGCTTCCCCTTCAGCCATAAGTTACCAAATAGAAAATGACCATATACATCACAGAGAGAGTCTAAAATAGTATATTGGAGTCACCTATGGAAAATAACAACTATACTCCTTTGCTTTAAGTTAAAGGAGGCTGACTTGTAGTCATTGATCCAGGTATCACTGAGTATATCGGGATCCCCAACCCTCCAGTGGGTGTCTTGTAGCACCACCATTTTAGGTGCTGTAACACTTTCCTATGTTTAATCAGGGTATTAAGGGCTTCTATATTCCATGTGAGGATCTTAATATGCTCTTTACGAATCAAGGTGTGGTCACAGAACTAGTGCAAACAACAAATACTCTTTTTGTTGGATACTAACTGCCCCCCATGTCCCAGCAAGCAGGATAGCCTGATCAAAAACAGGTGTGTAGTCCCACAACCACGTTATTGATACTATTAACATTGTCAACCAACATTGTGCAGTTCGTCCATTTTGTGACTTTGGAAGAACTCACCGTGATAAACAAATATCAGTTTTCTGATCAGAAATAAGGAGAAGGGGGTAAGGGAAGAGTAGGAAGAGAGATGGGAAGAAAAAGTTAGAGAACAAATATTTAATAAGAAGCCCAAATAGCTTCCAAAGGCACATATATGGGCAGCAAATAACTAGAATTTTAGTGATACAGTAATTATAAATCAACAGTAATAATGTAATAAGCAAAATGAATTCTGCAGTACGGCTGTGATAAGTGAAATATTAGCAACCTAATTGAAATATTAGTCCCCAGATCCAGAAGAAGCAGAGGATGTTTCCTGTAGGGAGTAAGCAAATGTTTTGGCAGCAGCGGCAGAAACAAAAACATGTGGTTTTCCTTCTTAAAGACACAGGGCCTAATTCAGAACTGATCACAGATGTGTGAAAAATGCACATCTTCAATCAAAATTTTTGGCATGCAGGGGGGATGCCCAGCACAGGGTAACTCCACACTGCATGCCGGGTCCTGCCCCCCTGCCTACCCTGCAGACATGTGAAAGCATCATGTGGCAGCAATGCTTTCGCACCTGAGTAGCTCTCTGCCTACGCAGTCTAGCTGCGAAGGCAGGTGGCTACCCTCCATGTTTAGGGTCACAGCAGATGCATGTGATGTTACGCAGCCACAGCTGCCCGTCCCACAAATGGTCTGGACATGTCTACGTTGTCCGGACCACACACCCCAAACGCCGCTGCAATGCCGCCGACACACCCCGTGACCACCTCTGCCTCAAACAGGCAGAGGCAATTGCACAAGTGAGATGCCGTTGTATCTTACTGTGTGCGCAAGCGCAGTGCGGCTGCTGCATGTACGCAAACTTCACTGGGCTTCAGCTTGCGTATGCTGCCACTGCAGCGGCCAGGTCTGAATTACTTCAAAGGCAAAGCGGATCCCTGCATCAAATAGTATTTTACTAAAGGGGAAGAATTCTTTCCTAGTCATAGCAACCTGGTAAGAAAAGCATTTAACACATTAAGTTTATCCACATAGTTGAGAAATTTAAATATCACTGGTCTAGGTCTGCGGCGATCAACCTGGCGATCTGGTCAGATACAATGCGCTTGTTCAATAAGCATGGCCCACCTGGCAGGTGCACATCCCAACTCTGCAGGCAGCCATGTGGAGACAAAGGGCCTAATTCAGACCTGATCAGCAGCAAATTTGTTAGCTAATGGGCAGAACTATGGGCCTAATTCAGGTTGGGGCAGATATAACATGTGCAGAGAGAGTTAGATTTGGGTGAGTTGTTTTGTTTCTGTCCAGGGTAAATACTGGCTGCTTTATTTTTACACTGCAATTTAGATTTCAGTTTGAACACACCCCTTCCAAATATTACTCTCTCTGCACACGTTACATCTGCCCCACCTGCAGTGCACATTGTTTTGCCCATCTGCTAACAAATTTGCTGCTACGATCAGGTCTGAATTAGGCCCCATGTGCACTGCAGGGAGGAAGGGGGCAGATATAACATGTGCATAGAGAGTTAGATTTGGGTGGGTCATATTGTTTCTGGGTAGGGTAAATACTGGCTGCTTTATTTTTACACTGCAATTTAGATTTCAGTTTGAACACACCCCACCAAAATCTAACTCTCTCTGCACATGTTATATCTGCAGTGCACATGGTTTTTCCCATTAGCTAACAAATTTGCTGCTGCGATCAAGTCTTAATTAGGCCCAAAGTCCAATAGATCTTTTGACTTAACAGACTCAGGCAGTCTAATCAGACGCAGATTGTTACGCCTTTTGCAATTCTCTTAATCTTCTAATTTATCTTGCATGGCTGCAATAGAAGCTTCTTGAGTATCTATGAGAGATTGGGCAGCAGTAAGATCATCTTCAAGGTAAGAACTATGTTTCTCCACCTCCTCAAAATGTGCACAGTGTTCTTTCAATGGCTTCTAGTCAATAGCTTCCTTTAGCCTGGCTAGTCTTTTGTCAGAGACTTTTTGCGCTTTACCCATGGAAGCAGCGCTGAATTTGCAGGGATCATCAACTTCATCCAGAATATTCTCTGATTGTGCAAGTTCACTATCTCAGGGCAGATCCAGCCAGACTTAGGGGAGGATATATAGTATCGCTGGGTGGCCAGAGGCAGCAGGGGCTGTGGGGAAGATGCCCTGTGGTTTACAAGATGGCAGCAGCAGGCAGAGAGCACCACAATAAGTGCAGGAGTTCTGTGGTATGAAACAGTTCAGGAATAATCTCCTATTACCTACTGCTATCTCCGCTGAGCACTGATGTCACTTGGGGTCACAGCACCCAGTGCTATCAGCAATTTAGGACCGTGGCGGTGATGGGGAATGGAGAGCTTAGTTAAAATGTGGCCATGTCAGGGTACATCGTCCAGAAGTCCATTGTTATTTTAATTTTCATGTTGTTTTTTTGTTAATTGAGGTTCTACATATATAGTATATGTCCTGATTCCCAGCCCAAGAAAAATTGTTAGTACAGTAGGTAATGAACACAATATATTTTAAAGTAGTGGAAAACTAACTTTGATATCCGGTACCAAACCATTAACCAAATAGAACAGTCATGGTTTTGCTTGTGTACTGTAAAATTTACTGTCAAGGTTCCTTTGCAGTAGTGAATAGCTGTTACCTTGCTTATGAGGATATACTGTATGCGACTTTCATGCTAAAATGCAGTCACAGTGAGGGATATCCATGTCCCACCCATGGGAGAAAATCTCTGAGATTTATGAAAAAGAATACAATGTCTTGACTTCCATATTGGAGTCCCGTGTTATAAGCTTTCCCAGTCCTTACCCACAAGAAAAACTCAGTATGCCTCCCATGATGGTCCAATGAGGATCTGTCAGTGATTTGCAGTATATGGCATGAGGGGCATGGCACAACTTATACTCCACATGATGGAAAGCTAGTTTCTTACTTTAGCATCTTTTATCAATATAGCCGCATACAAACAGGACCTTAGTGTACTGGGGTCTTAGAATTTGTACTTTTCTTACAATTGTACCAGTGAAAATTTGCACAATGTTGCATGATGGCAAGCATAGAGTGGTTCAGTTTTATCAGCACCGGTATCTTGCTTTTTTTTTTTCCAGAAAGCATACATCTCATACAGCTATAGCATGCAAATCCACTACTAGTGTAATATAGAGCACACATGTACTTTGTGCTCTTATTGTATTAGCAGTGTGAAAAAGAAGTAAATGTAATAAAAATACTGAGTGATGGGGTGCAATGCATGGCATAGCTTAGATGAATATTTAAACAAACACATTACATTGAGAGAACTGTACTATATATAAGACTCAAGGCGTAATATAACAATAGGACAAAGTATAATATAGGCCCTCATTCCGAGTTGTTCGCTCTGTAAAAATCTTCGCATCGCAGCGATTTTCCGCTTAATGCGCATGCGCAATGTCCGCACTGCGACTGCGCCAAGTAAATTTGCTATGTAGTTAGGAATTTTACTCACGGCTTTTTCATCGTTCTGGCGATCGTAATGTGATTGACAGGAAATGGGTGTTACTGGGCGGAAACAGGCCGTTTTATGGGCGTGTCGGAAAAAACGCTACCGTTTTCGGAAAAAACGCAGGAGTGGCCGGAGAAACGGAGGAGTGTCTGGCCGAACGTTGGGTGTGTTTGTGACGTCAAACCTGGAACGACAAGCACTGAACTGATCGCAGATGCCGAGTAAGTCTGGAGCTACTCAGAAACTGCTACGAGGTGTGTAATCGCAATATTGCGAATACATCGTTCTCAATTTTAAGATGCGAAGATTCACTCCCAGTAGGCGGCGGCTTAGCATGAGCAAATCTGCTAAAATCCGCTTGCGAGCGAACAACTCGGAATGAGGGCCATAGTACAGAAACTAAGAAGTACAGAAAAGCTTTTCATAAAATACAGAAGCATGTAGACACTAAAGAGACATTATGGAAATGCTTGAGTTAACAGGAAAGTCTTGAGTCTATTTTTGAAGGATTCTATAGTTGGGGCATATCGCACTATGTGGGGAAGTGAGTTCCATAGAGTTGGAGCCACATGACTAAAAGCTCAAACCCCAGATGAATTACGAGAGTTTCTAGGTACTGCTAAACGTCCTTCATCTACAGATCGCAGTAATCGAGTGGGGCAGTATGGAATCAGAAGCTGCTTCAGGTACCTTGGGCCCTGGTCAAGTAGCACTTAGAAACTCAGTAAGCCAATTTTGAAGATGATTCGCCATCTTACAGGCAGCCAGGGAAGGGAGTAGAGGATAGGTGTTATGTGGCTAGAACGGGACTGGTTGGTTAACAGCCTGGCAGCTGTGTTTTGCACCAGCTGGTTGTGGTGCAATTCTTTTGCTGGGAGACCAAGCTAGAGGGCATTACAGTAATCTAATCAAGATGATACAAATGCATGTATGACTTTCGCAGATCATCTGAGGGAATTAAGCGCTTGATTCTGGCTTTGTTTCTCTGGTGAAAGAATGAGGACTTGACTGTGGCTAATATCTGATGTATAAGTGTCATATATGTATATATATATATATATATATATATATATATACACACACACACACACACACACGCTGTAGTTCTTCCATCTAAACAGGTTAAACAATTCTAAACTAGATTATTTATTATTGCTTGAAAGCATTGCTGACCATGAACCCAACTGACCCACTGTAGATCCCTAAATTGCCCAAGGGTTCTAGTAAGAGAGCCACCAACCATTCAGAAGGAAATCAGCTTGATGGTCTTCGCATGTTCAAAGCATAAAAGTGGCAAAAGAACAAGTATGACACATCCAAAACTTGGGAAAACAAAACCATTACAGTTTTTGTTAAATGTATGGTATTGCACTTATTCTGTCAAGTGTGATTTGCAGTAAAAAAATAAGAGGTAATTAAAAGATATTTTCTTTGTGCAGAATATTGCCAATTTTTCATGGTTCTTCTATCAGGCAAACACTAAGAGTTCTATATGCCACAAATAGAGGTGGAACATTTTTACTCTTTCTTTCCTATTTACTTCTGATCGGTACTTCATACAATGGTCTGCCCTAGGGAACTGTAAAGTAAAACAACAGTGCACAAATGTATTTGTAATGCATTAAACATTATGTGGTGTGATGCAATACATATGCTATCCTGACACTTGGGATACCGGCTGTCAAAATACCCACAGCAGCATCTCAGTGTTTAAAATCCTGACACTAATTAAGTAAGCTAACCCTGATCCCTAACCCACCTTTCCTGCAAGCCTGGACCTATCTTCCACCCTCCTCCCCAGCAGCCTGACCCTAACCCTCCCCGCTGGTGCCTAACCCCAGGGCCGTAACTACATGTGTGCCAGGTGTGCCTGGCACACAGCGCAGTTGCCCTGAGGGCGCAATGGGCAACGGCATGTAATGAGTCAAATTGACTCATTACTTGCCGCCTCTGCTGTGTGCCATGCGCCGCGCTGTGTTGGAGAGCAGCAGCCGCGCCGGCAGCGAAGAAGGAGGGAGGGAGGGGGACTGGAGCCGCAGCAGCTCTATGACATTGGTAGTAAGCGCCGCTGCAGCACTCCCCTCTCCTTCCGTATAGGCTGCCCGGCGCTGCTGTGAATGCTGGGATGCGGTTCCTCCATCCCAGCATTCACAGCGGCGCCGGGCAGCCTATACGGAAGGAGAGGGGACTGCTGCAGTGGCGCTTACTACCAATGTCATAGAGCTGCTGCGGCTCCAGTCCCCCTCCCTCCTCCTCCTTGTCCGATGCCTGACTGTCAGCGGGGAGATGGTAAGTATATCTCTCTCTCTCTCTCAGGGGGACACCATCTGCCATAATGTGTAAAAAGGGGGACTGGCTGCCGCAATGTGTAAAAAGGGGGACACCGTCTGCCGTAATGTGTAAAAAGGGGGACTGGCTGCTGCAATGTGTAAAAAGGGGGACGCTGGCTGCTGCAATGTGTATAAAGGGGGACACCGTCTGCCGTAATGTGCAAAAACGGGGACGCTGTCTGCTGTAATGTGTAAAAAAGGGGGACGCTGTCTGCCGTACTGTGTAAAAATGGGGATGCTGTCTGCTGTAATGTGTAAAAAGGGGACGCTATCTTCCGTAATGTGTAACAAGGGGGATGCTGTCTGCCGTACTGTGTAAAAACAGGGATGCTGTCTGCCATAATGTGTAAAAAGGGGACGCTGTCTGCTGTAATGTGTAAAAAGGGGAGACGCTGTCTGCCGTAATGTGTAAAAAGGGGATGCTGTCTGCTGTAATGTGTGAAAAGGGGGACTGTCTGCTGTAATGTGCAAAAAGGGGGACTGTCTGCTGTAATGTGTAAAAAGGGGGACTGTCTGCTGTAATGTATAATGTCTGGTGTAGTGGCGCTACTGTGCCGCGTAATTTTAATAATGGAGACTACTGTGCACCGTAGTATGAATTGCTATTATTTTGTGGCCACACCATTTCCCCATGAAGCCACGCCACTATATATTTTTCACTCGCCTATGGCGCGCAATGCACCTAACTTGCATGGGGGGGGCGCCAATGCAGTTTCTTGCACACAGCGCTAAAATGCCTAGTTAAGGCACTGCCTAACCCTAACACCCCCCCCCCCCCCCCCCCACACCTTATATCTCTACAGTTCCACAGCAGTCCTTTGTATGGGATGCCAGTGTTCGGGTTACCGGCGTCAGAATTTTGATCCATGTTTGGATTATTGCGTATGTATTCCGAATAGTGTCAGGATTCCGGCATCTGTATTCTGACTGCTAGGATTCCAAATGCCAGGATCCTGAGTGCATGCTGGTGTGATGTGCCACTTTTACTGTAATTCTCTACTTGTTTCAATCCAAAGTCCCTTTAAGGTGGCAGACATACATTAATTAATGCCTCTATTTTGTGCAGTTTAGCAAAAAGTAACTCAGTATTACATACTGTATGACTCAGCTCTCTAGAATCTAGATTATATACAGGGAATGCAGTCAATTTACCTCCAATCAAAATCCCGAAGGTCAAAATCCCGACAGCAATTAACAGATGGTCAAAATACCGACAAGGTCAAAATCCTGACATGGACAAAATACCGACATTTAAAATACAGACAAGGTCAAAATACCAACATATAAAATGCCGACAGGTCAAAATGGCGACATGAGTTTTTCATGATTTCTTTCATTGAAACCGACTTGTTCATACTTTACCATCCCAGTGGACCTGGAGGGGGAATATAATAGTGTGCCGAGCGCAGCGAGGCATCGTGACCGAAGCATGGCGAGCGCAGCGAGCCATGCGAGGGGACGCGGTACACTTATATGGTGTCCATGTCGACATACACACAAAAACAATGAAAAATGCATGTCTGTATTTTGACCTATCGGCATTTTACATGTCGGTATTTTGACCTTAAATTATTATATTTTGTCCATGTCGGGATTTTGACCTTGTCGGGATTTTGACAGTCGGTCAATTGCTGTCAGGATCTCAACCGTGGGGATTTTGATTGGAGGTATTTCATACCGATCCAGAACACAGAGGTCTATACTGAGTCTAAGGGGAGTATATGTAATATCAATCACCTTTTAAATGATGCTTTTTTAAAACATTGGGATTTCGCTGATGCCCACAAGTTGCAGGTTACTACATTTACTCCAAAGTTTACTTATTAAAAATATTTTGGATTTCAGTTTGTTTCAGTGCAGAAATGTTATTATCATAAGTTGAATTGTATTACATTTTTTGTATTCTTTACAGATATTACTTTTGGACAGTCCTTGCAATAGTGTCTTCATACATCACAAAAATAATATTCAACTAATTTGCCTAAAAGAATATCAAATTAGTCTACAGATAAGATAAGCAGTCAATGCCTACATGCTGTTTTGCATAAGCCGAATAATAGTAATGTGGATACCTAAATGCTAATTGCAGTGAATTACAGGTTTGCAAATTAGTTTTATCTCAAAAAAGAAAAAAAGGTAAAAAAAAAATTACTCTCAAGATTTAAACAATGAACAGAAATGTACTATTGATGTACATTATAGAAGAAGACACAGAAAAGAAATTAACCATGTTTTAACTATTATCTTATGTAGCTAAGCTTACCAGGTGTCTCTCAAATCAAATATTAATAACCTATTATTTTTTTATAACAACCAAGCAACTACTACTGTATAAACAGGTTTAACACTATACAACTATTCTTAATTTTCATTAACACACCTAGGACCTGAAACAGTTTCTTTTTCGACTGTATGCTAATACTGGTACAAGCCCTTCCCTGGTGCTCTACCATGTATCCAAATGTAAGGCCAAAGGGGGTCAATCAGACCTCATCATAGATGTGCGAAAAAACACACATCTACAAACAAACTCAATGACATGCAGGTGGACGCCCAGCACAAGGCAAGTGCCCCCTCTCAGATATGTGAAAGCATTGCACAGTAAGGGCAGAGGGCGTGGGCGCACAGACACGGCGCACGGGGGCATGATGTGTCCGAGTCTTATAAACAGGTACTTCCAGTGGTGCGGGGCACAAACAGAGCTGGGAGCTGCACTGCGTGTTGCCTTCCCTGCTTCTCTGTGACCGGACTGGCCCACATGCCATTCTGCCCTTCTGATACCGTCAAGTTTGCACCGTGGTCTGATCATAAGCTCGACACATGGTTTCTAAACTTGTAAAGTGGTACATACAATTGCCAAGTAAGGTGCACCTTGAATTAACAAATGTCACGCCTGTGCCTATGAACTGTATCATTACGCTGCTGAAAATTATAGAGGCTGTGCTTATTTAATCTATACTCCTGCAGATAAGTGCTCTACTAACCCCCTACTGTGAAAACCATTTTACATGGAAGTTGATACCTAATTGCTCTAAACGACTACTAAATATCCAAGCTGTGCTACACTAACGTACGAGCTTAAAGTTCCATTGCAGTGCATCTGGAAAGTATTCACAGCGCTTCACTTTTTCTACATTTTGTTATGTTACAGCCTTATTCCAAAATGGAATACAATAATTTTTGCCTCAAAAGTCTACACACAATAGCCCATAATGACAACGTGAAAAAAGTTTTTTTGAGATTCCTGAAAATGTATTAAAAATAAAAAACTAAGAAATCACATGTGCATAAGTATTCACGGCCATTGTTGATGCACCTTTGGCAGCAATTACAGCCTCAAGTCTTTTTGAATATGATGCCACAAGCTTGGCACACCTATCTTTGGGCTGTTTTGCCCATTGCTCTTTGCAGCACCTCTCAAGCTGCATCAGGTTGGATTGGAAGCGTCGGTGCACAGACATTTTCAGATCTCTCCAGAGATGTTCAATCGGATTCAAGTCTGGGCTCTGGCTGGGCCACTCAAGGACATTCACAGAGTTGTCCTCAAGCCACTCCTTTGATATCTTGGCTGTGTGCTTAGGGTTGTTGTCCTGCTGAAAGATGAACCGTCGCCCAAGACTGAGGTCAACAGCGCTCTGGAGCAGGTTTTCATCCAGGATGTCTCTGTACATTGCTGCATTTATCTTTCCCTCTATCCTGACTAGTCTCCCAGTTCCTGCCACTGAAAAACATCCCCATAACATGATGCTGCCACCACCATGCTTCACTGTAGGGATGGTATTGGCCTGGTTATGAGTGTTGCCTAGTTTCCTTCAAAAATTACGCCCGGCATTCACGCCAAAGAGTTCAATCTTTGTCTCATTAGACCAGAGAATTTTGTTTCTCATGGTCTGAGAGTCCTTCAGGTGCATTTTGGCAAACTCAAGGCAGGCTGCCATGTGCTTTTTACTAAGGAATGGCTTCTGTCTGGCCACTCTTCCATACAGGCCTGATTGGTGGATTGCTGCAGAGATGGTTGTCTGTCCTTCTGGAAGTTTCTCCTCTCTCCACAGAAGAATGCTGTAGCTTTGAAAGAGTGACCATCGGGTTCTTGGTCACCTCCCTGACTAGGGCCCTTCTCCCTTGATCACTCAGTTTAGACGGCCGGCCAGCTCTATTAAGAGTCCTGACGGTTCCGTACTTCTTCCATGTACGGATGATGGAGGTCACTGTGCTCATTGGGACCTTCAAAGCAGCAGATATCTTTCTGTACCCTTCTTCAGATTTGTGCCTCGAGACAATCCTGTCTCGGAGATCTACAGATAATTCCTTTAACTTCATGCTTGGTTTGTGCTCAGACATGCACTGTCAAGTGTGGGAGCTTATATGGACAGGTGTGTGCCTTTACAAATCATGCCCAATTATGCTGTCGGAACATCTCAAGGATGATCAGTGGAAACAGGATGCACCTGAGCTCAATTTTGAGCTTCATAGCAAAAGCTGTGAATACTTATGTACATGTGATTTCTTAAGTTTTTTATTTTTAATAAATTTGCAAAAATCTCAAAAAACTTTTTTCAAATTGTCTTTATGGGGTATTGTGTTAAAAATTTTGAGGGGAAAAATTAATTTATTCCATTTTGGAAGAAGGCTGTAACATAACAAAATGTGGAAAAAGTGAAGCGCAGTGAATACTTTCCGGATGCACTGTATATAGATTGCTACAAACTTACTACTGCTGCTGGTAATATAGAAAAAATATTAACGATTGCTTTCCATGTCCTGTGTCTTGGCTCAGGAATAATCATATATAATGTCTAGTATCTGAATTTTTTTTTTAAATAATTCTATATTTGCTACTGTCGCTAAGAGATCTATTTTAATTGTGTGTTAAAATTGTATAATAAACTACCCTTTTGTAATCGGCAGTGCTCCATCTATCTGTATTTTCATTGGTTTTTCAGAGGGTCAGCACCTCTTATTTCTGGTAGAGCAGCAGCCCTGCATAAAAAGGGATAAGAACAGGTGCAGTATACATATTTTTTCCTGCAGCGCTTTCTTTATTTCTTGACTTCACTTCAGCAACATACCAACAACACTCCCTTAGCCAGGGCCACCATCAAGGGGGTTCAGGTGGCGGTGTACTATATGGGTCCTAGGCAGATGGGGATGGCTGATGGCTCCATTGATCCTGACTATAAACTGCTTCTGTGAAGTAGTGTCCCAGATCATTGTTGGCTGCAGCAGGGTCATATTATGATGAAGGAAGGAACCTGTCCTGGGAATTTTACTACACAGACCCCCACCCCGTTCCCCCCATATCAGCTTTTTTTCTGCCGCATTAGCCCTGCCCCCAGCTTTCCTCCTCTCTTCTCCACTGTCCTCCCTGCTTTCATTGGCACACAGAATTAGGCTGACACTGTACCTGTGGTTCACACCACAGCACTAATCCCTTTCACCTGCAGTCTCTTCCACTGTCTCCTTTTTTGCTGCAGTGTCTCTCACTGTGACCTTCTCCCCTGCATTCTCTCTCACAGTCTCCTTCTTACCAGTAGTCTCTCTCACAGGGGTAAATTTACTAAGATGGGAGTTCTATTTAAGATGGCCATAGCAACCAATAAGATTCTAGGTAATATCTTCTAGAAGGTGCTAGATAAATGAGAAGTAGCATCTGGTTGCTATGGGCAACATCCCATCTAAAATAAAACTCCCCTCTTAGGAAATTTACCCCACAGTCTCCTTCTAACCTGCAGTCACTCTCACAGTCTCCTTCTTACCTGCAGTCTCTCTCACAGTCTCCTTCTTACCTGCAGTCACTCTCACAGTCTCCTTCTTACCTGCAGTCTCTCTCACAGTCTCCTTCTTACCTGCAGTCTCTCTCACAGTCTCCTTCTAACCTGCAGTCACTCTCACAGTCTCCTTCTTACCTGCAGTCTCTCTCACAGTCTCCTTCTTACCTGCAGTCTCTCTCACAGTCTCCTTCTTACCTGCAGCGTCTCTCACAGTCTCCTTCTTACCTGCAGTCTCTCTCACAGTCTCCTTCTCCCCTAGCATCTTTCCCACTATAGCCTTGTCCCTGCAGTCTGTCCCACTGTCCACTTTTTCCCTGCAGCCTGTCCCTCTGTCCACATTTTCCCCCCACAACCTGTCCCACTGTCCAATTTTTTTCCCCTCAGCCTGTCCCACTGTCCACTTTTTTCCCTGCAGCCTGTCCCACTGTCCACTTTTTTTATCCTGCAGTCTGTCCCGCTGTCCACTTTTTTTCCTTGCCTGTGCCTCCTCCCATTAGTGCCTCTGACACCTTCAAATCTGTTCTTCTGGCCTCTTTCTATCTGTCCCTTTGCCATCCTTTACTAATGTGTATGCCATAGCCATGGATGTATACCTCTGCCCCCATACCTCATGGCTTGTGGTTGTGTTCATATTTGGCATGGATGTAGGGAGAATCAGTCACATTCACCACCACAAAATGGAACCTTAGGATGGTGGGCAAGCATATTTTTTCTCACTTTTAAAAAATGTTTAATTCTTTTTAATCAAAAAATGTTTCAAAATGGATTTTTTTTTATATTTTTCATCTACTGACAGATATTTTTGTTCACTCCTGTGGAGACTACACATGCTCATTGGAGAAGCTTCTCTTAAGAAGGATCACAGCTATCTTAAAAGGTGGTGTTGTTGTTAACCATTTACAGTATACAAAAGGCCTGGATGCAGTCCTTCATCTTCATGAAATGTTTCAAGGTTGTACTGTATGTTTTACAATCATTTATAATTGATCCACTTCTGATGAAGTCTGTATAAAGATGCAATGCGTCAAGTGAAGGGGTAGGTCTTCCTCGATACTGTAAATTGGTAGCCACTGACCTTTTTTTTTTATTATTTCTATGCCCAGCGTGGATAAAAATCACATCTTTATTATAAGAAATTTGTGTAAGCTCATTATTATTTAATTGTAACAATAGTTTTTTATAATAAATGTGAGAAATATATTATATATCTAACATTAGTCTATTCCAGTCTTTTGGGTGTCTTATTGGTATGAGGGTCTATTTACAGGATCCCTCCTAAAATAATCATTCTACAGAGTCTATAAAAACGTGTCGTCTATAATTGATCTTCAGTGAAGGAATCTTTCATCATACGACAACTTGAGTCATCTTTACTATACATTCCTTTGGACCAACTGGTTTTATTGTAAAAGGACATTTCAATTTGTTTTAGAATTATATGGACTTTTTGTGACCATTTAAAGTAATATGGGTTTATAATATCTATTTGTGCACCACATTGTTCTTTTTGTTTCTATATGCTATTTTGGATCGCTTGTTGACAGAGATTCACCAATGGGAGCAGTCATTATAACGAAATGTTTTTATTTTAGTATTACTATATATACAGTATATGTGTAGTATTCCCTTTTACTATTCTTACTACAGGGCAGGATAAGAGTATTTGGCTTTATGAGAGGGTAAAATCTTTCTTTTTTTCTTTCTTTTATTTATCTGTCGGTCTATCTCTCTTATAATATATATATATATATATATATATATATATATATATATATATATAGCTATAAAGTCCAGTCACCCAAACTTCCTATAGGAATTGATGTCACAATCTATGCACTATAGATATTGAACAAGGAATTACCTGGTCATTTTCACTGCAGCCACTGAAGGAGAAGAATCTCTGCATATGTCCACAGGTGTATGGGACCCCAGGTCGACACCAAAAAGGTTGACACACCTTAGGTCGACACCAATTGGTCGACACACCTTAGGTCGACGCCTGAAATAGGTCGACTTGAACAAAAGATCGACATGGAAAAAGGTTGACTTGAGTTTTTAATGTGTTTTTGGTGTTGTTTTCTTCGTAGAGTGACCGGGAACCCCAATTAGCGCACCGTGTCCCCTCGCATGGCGAGCGAACTTCGGGCAAGGTGCCTCGCTCTGTTACCGCTGTGCTCAGCACAGGTTACCGTTACCAACTGTAGTCCACGTGGATTGTAAAGTATTAAAAACGTCAAAAAATAAGAAAAAATTTGAAAAACTCATGTCGATCTTTTTCCATGTCGACATTGTTCATGTTGACCTTTTGTCCATGTCAGCCTATTGCAGGTGTCAACCTAAGGTGTGTCAACCTAAGGTGTGTCAACCTTTTTGGTGCTGACCTGGAGTCTGAATACCATCCACAGAAGGATCTCTGTAAGCATATCCTTCCCCCACTTCTTTTTAGGTTTAGTAATTTGAAATTCCTCAATGTGGTCTTTATTGTTATTAATTGATTTTGTAACATTCAGTGGAATTTTGCTAGATTACTGCAATTAATACACCTTTTACACCTGTAGCACAGGTCGCAGCCGGGAGCCTGACACGGCTACGACCCGTGCTACAGCCCCCTTTCCCACAGCGTTCACCAACCTGGCATATTCCCGGGTTGGTGATGCTGCTAGTGACACGGCAGGGGCGACGCTGGCAGATCACATGATCTCCCAGCGCCGCCCTCCCATACACTGTGAACGGGAGCAGTGTCACATCGACGCGGCTTCCGTTCACACTACACAGCTTACCGGGTTGAACATGTGTTCAACCCGGCAAGCTACCCAGGTAGGATTCTCGGATCACTTGATCCGGGAATTTGCAGGTGGGGCTGTTTCCACTAGGAAAAAACACGGGTAAATGCGCGCCACTGCATTATTTTATATAGTCTTCAATTGATTGTGCAATATTCTGTGGTACTTTTACTATAATCATGTCACACTACTCCAATATATATGTACAGTATGTCCCTATGCTTTTAATTGTTTTACCCAAATGGGACACTCAGTCTTACAGTGTTATATACTGTATATTATGGTCCTGAACATTCTTTATGTATTATTACTCTCTTATCCTTTAAGGGACGTGATTCGCCAGTGGTTCCCACACGGGATTATTCTATCGATATCTGTTTTAGGTGCAAAATTGTGGTATGTACTGGACTAAGTTCCTTTTTATGTAAAATATGAATATTATGTCCCATAAAATTATGAATAACTGTGTCCATCCCCCGTCTAGGCCTTATTGATTCGCCTTAAGACAGTTTTTGGCTGGTGGAGAACATAGTTATCCACCTCCCTCTCTATACCTTGGTACGTATCAGAATTACCCTTTCTTTTCTCTACTTTAAGTAAAAAAATAATTAAATTGTGACAATATTGTCCATCCCCACATCTAGGCCTCATTTATTTACCTAAGAACAGTTTTGAGCTGTGGAGGTTATAGTTTTCAACTTATCTCCTTATTTTGGTATGTACCAAAATTACCTAATTTTTCCTCCACCTCAAGTAGAATAATAATGATTAAAACCTCATGACGTCCATTTATTTATTTTCTTAATTTTTATACCTTTAAAGATTTTACCACTGACGAAGTATGCAAAGGAAGAAACGCGTAGGTTATTAGATGATTGAACCCACTGTATACATCAAAAACCCCTGCCACTGAGCTTACACCACAGGGTGGATGGTGGCAATTTATCACATCTGTTCCTATACAGCGCTGGTCTCCTGTAAAACACCTTTTTTGTGATGTAAGATCAAACTTTTTATGTATTTTTTTATTGAATGTTATTAATAAACTTCAGATGTTCTATTAGTAAAAAAAACCTTGGTTCCGTATTTTGGGTATCTGCTTTTGTGTGAGAGTATCTTCCAGGTCAATATACATCTGAGTATAACCCAATTGATAGTCTAAGGGGTCTATTTACTAAGCCTCAGGTGGAGATAAAGTACCAGCCAATCACCTCCTGTTATTTTTCAAACCCAGTCTGTGACATGGCAGTTAGGAGCTGATTGGCTGGTACTTTATCTCCATCCACTTTATTTCCATCCAAGGCTTAGTAAATAGACCCCTAAGTCTCATCTAACAACAGACACAGGCTGGGGTGTCAATCAAGTCCTGCTGGAATACAATTAAACACTTGTTTCTCAAACTCTGTATGGACTTCTGTGTGGTCAAATTATATTTGAAGTCACAACGCCCTCTGGTTTCCATATTTCTACATTTCTTTGTTCCCACTAACAGGGGTTCCACTGTGAGGTAATGCTTTTGAAGCGCGTGAAAAAGTTTTTGTGTAGCTATATTTATCTACCTACTGTATATCTATCTACCCACTACATATGTATGTATATATATATATATATATTTATGTCTGAGGGGTATATGCGGCACAACAGTATGAAGGAAAGAGCTCTCCGTACCTGAGCTCAATACCACACATCTACATCCACCAGTCCTTTGGTCGGTGCACTGGATCGAGGAGGTGGGGGTCCTGTGGTCTTGTCTTTTTCTTTTGTACTGGGACCCACAATTGCTGACAGCAGCCCTGCTCACAACATACATATATAGTGGCAGATGCTCAATTAGCTTAGTGATATCACTCAGGTGCTTGAAGGGAGGGGTATTTCTATGCAAGAAAAAAAAGCATTTTGTTTCCCCCAGCACCCTGAATGATACCAGTAACCAGATTTAAATCCCACACAATATTAAAATTCAGAGATCTCGGTTACATGTTGTGAGAGGCAGAAAGGATCTTGCATTAGGAGGAGGTGCAGGTCTTGATATGCCATATGGAGCATTATGGTGTTGATTTAAGGTAGGTAGCTCTTAGCTTAGATATATTAAGTAAGCAGTCTTTATCATGTGGCTCTTTGCTGGCTAATCCAAGACCCAAATTGGGGTAATGGAGATGAGGGGTGCGGTGCCTCTGGATTGGGTGGGCTGAATGGCTCTAGTGTGGCATACCTTTACATTCTATTAACACTTATCACTTACTAATTTCTTTACTAACACATTATTTTAATTACATCTTATTTTTTGTATCATTTTCTGTATATAGCTTCGACTTCCTAACAATAATTTATTAACACTATAGTTTTTTCACTGGTATTGTGCCCTGGGCTTTCTGTCTTATGCTGATTTTTGGGGTACCGCACCCTGCACCTAGATATAGCGCGAGGGATCCCCACTATATAGAGAGGCCTTGACGCGGCTTGGGGGCTTATTCATACATTTGCGCAAATATATGTAACCAAGATCTCTGAATTCTAACATTGTGTGGGATTTAAATATGGTTACTGGTATCATTCAGGGTGCTGGGGGAAACAAAATTATTTTTTTGTCCTGCTCACAACATGCCCAATAGATGATACATCTCTGTGCATCTGCATACCACCTCTAAGCCACTGCCTAGGATGCCTAATGTATTTCACACACTGTGAATCGCAATCGCTACTGCCACTTCATGTGTGCACACAGTGTAACACATACACCATGAGAGTTCTTAGGGATTTTTAGACACATGCAGTAGCTAAGATTTGCATAACTTCATGAGCATCATCGCCTATGACTCGAAATCAGGATGTAACTAGAAACATCCCTATTTTTCAATACTTACATAAACAACACTACTGGACATAATTTTACATTTGTTGCAATTCTCGACAGCCAATGCTATTTTTTGGCATGGAAATGGTTTTAAAATGATGGCCAGGGATCTATATGTCCCAAAAAACATCAAAGGCCCACAGTTCTGATGAATTCATGTGATCTATTATAAATCATTTGCATCCGAGTTCATTTTTTGCCTCACCCGGCTGCTTAACAACATCCATTGAGGAATTCAATTGTTTTGGCACTGCTATAAAAAATAAGCACCAGATGGAGCAATTCAATTGTTTCAGACACTGATTCATTATCACACTTGTGGCACACAAATAGACAGGGTTTTGCCACCTGTACTGGCCCATCTAAAACCCTGTAAAGTGCACCCAAAAAGGCACATACTTTTCGCACATTTCCTCTCGCAACCTCAGGAGGCTGCAAGTAAGAAAATGGGTCCCTCAGCAGCGTGCACACCCGAATTGAGCAATAATTGAATTGATCTGATATATATATAGTAATGCCCCAAATTTAATAACAATATATAGTAATGCCTCTATTATAACAGGAAAATACAGCCACTGTCGCACTCCAAGTAGCCCTGACAAAGTGGGAGGATCCATCATGCTGCCAAGCACCATGGTCTTGTTGCTTTGTTGCACATTATAATTGTGGTAATAGCTAAGTGTGTGGCAGGTGGTACTGCAAACCCGCTGCCAAATTCTTAAGGGTACTCCGTACCCGAGCGTACCCGCATACTTGCACCGCTGAATGTAACATAATGATCTTCCTGAAAACAAATAAAGTTTGTTCTAATTTCAGGAACATTTCCCTCTTGAGCACAGATTATTAAATGGATTCAATAGGCTTAAGAGCATTTACTAATGTTAATTGATCCGGCCAGGTAGGTTTATTACCTTATATTTAGGGTTCAGATAATACCAGCACCATAAGTGTCTTAATCTATCATATAAATAAATATCTGTGATTGCAAAGAAAGCGTTCAACCAAGTTTTTTGGCCATTTTATTTTCTGTGATAGAGGCACTTGGATTTCAGGATACGTTTCTTCGTGCTATCCAAGCCCTCTATGCAACTTCATGAATCTAACAAACTATGCCCAGAAGTGGTCAAGTTGTCTAATGATACTAGAAAGGGGTGTTCCTTCCCTCTACTAATTTTAGCTTTATGTATTGCTCACTTGTCCACCAAAATTACGGCAAATAAAGACATCGAGACATATCCCTTGGAGATCAAGAATACAAAATATCTGTTTGCTGCTTTATAATCTGTCAAAGCAAAATGCCTCTATGCCTAATTTGTTAGTAACAGAATATAAAACATTTGGAACAATGTCAGGATGCAAAGTCAATAATTGTAAATACTATATGAAGCACTGGTCTTGCATGTCTATGGCCACCTTCAAGTCTGTCTAGAAGTTAACTCCAAATTTCAATGGTGCCACGCTATGATTAGCTATTAAGGATTTTATATCACCAAACAATATCCAAACTACAGTATATTAGGAGAACTACACCACTGATACAGAAGCTACAGCAATGTTGGACTGGCCCACAAGGAAACAGGAGAAACCCCCAGTGGGTGCCCCCGCCACCCCCCCCCCCCCCCAAGTTCTAGACTGTGTGCATGAATTATACATTGTACATGTTTTACCGTATACTGCACAGGACTATATTCTCTACAGTGCATTGCTGTTATTAATATGGTACATTATCATGCATGCACTAGCACTATTTACTATATATATTTATCATGGGGCCCGGCCCATGCACTCACTCACAGTTCAGTGCAGGCGTGTCCAGGCGTTTGGAGGGTAGATGTCTGACGTCAAATCCGGGACCTTCATTACTGGATCCGTCGCACAGGGTAAGTAAGTCTGACCCTGGTCTTGTTTTGCAGGAAACTTTTTTTAGCATAGCAGGGCTGCACAAGCGATCGCAGCCCTGCTATGCTAAAATACACTCCCCCATAGGCGGCGTCTAGTTGATCGCATGGGCAGCAAAAAGTTGCTACGTGCGATCAACTCGGAATGAGGGCCAATGGTCTCACTATAGACAGATTAGTGCATCATTTAAGTACAGTCACAACTACCTCTTATGTAGCACTGCAGGAAAAGTACCATACCATTCTTCCTACTATTTTCCAGTACATGCATATAGCAGTTTTGGTCATTCATAAACTCCTTCTAGAACTTTACGCACCCAATCTTCTTTCGAACATACCTGAATCTATTCAGTGGACAATAAGGTTGCCATATCTATCATTCCATCCAAACTCCTGAACTGGTTGGCAATTTGGACAAATTCCAACACCACAAATGGATAAATTAGGTAAACAATTATAACCTACTGATTAAGCATACATTTGATTGATCCTTGACCAGTGTGAATTGATTTTCATGCCTTTAGATTATCATTGGATCTCTCAACATAACATGTACTGTACATTAAATATGTGCGCTAGCCCAAATATTGGGTTTACGTTTTGGATCTATATCTGCTTCATGTTTGGATCTGTATTGGTTTTGCCAAAACCACCCTTGTGGATTTTGGTTTTTGATCTGTATTTTTTTTTTTACAAAAATCATAAAAACAGCTAAAATCACAGAATTTTAGCCTGTTTTTGTTCCTACGGTGGGGGTAATTCTGAGTTGATCGCAGCAGCAAGTTTGTTAGCAATTGGGCAAAACCATGTGCACTGCAGGGGAGGCAGATATAACATGTGCAGGGAGAGATAGATTTGGGTGTGGTGTGTTCAATCTGCAATCTAAATTGCAGTGTAAAAATAAAGCAGCGCATATTTACCCTGCACAGAAACAAAATAAACCACCCAAATCTAACTCTTTCTGCACATGTTATATCTGCCACACCTGCAGTGCACATGGTTTTGCCCAACTGCTAAAAAAAATTCCTGCTGCGATCAACTTGGAATTACCCCCGGAATTATTAACCTCAATAACATTTATTTCCATTCAGTTGCTCTCTATTTTGATAATTTCACAGCTCACAATATTTATTTCAACCAGTTTAAGCCAAAAGGTTGCACCAAGCTAGCTGGCTGACTAAGCTAAGCGAGAACAGTAGACGGCAAACACGTGTCAGTTAACAATATATTTTTAAATGCTGTAATCATCTGTTAAAATTATTTTCAGCTTGAATGTAGGATTAAGTTCTTCTGTTCCTGAATACATGTTTGACCTGGAGAAGGTTCGCTAATCATTCGTTAAAAATAAATTATTTTAAACCTCAATGTAGGATTAAGTTGTTCACATCCTGAAAGACATCTTTGACCTGGAGAAGGTTCATTAGTTATTCAAGCGTGGGGAGTTTGTCTGAAGATATGCAGTGTTTGACTTTGTACCATTGCACAGAGGTGTTTTGGGCATATATCGGAGCAAGCTCCCTGAAGCCAATTTGTATCCAATCCTATGTGAACCAAGTTCAACCAACCATCTAAAACCCGATCTGACAGAGCACCTGTCGCTAACACACAGTGCGTTCAGATATTTTGTGCCACATCCTCATGAATACATGAATATTGATAACTATAGGGATCAATATACATATCTAATTTTTGTATTAATTAACTAGATCAGGGGCCCAAGGGAGGTAGAGTGTGTATGTAGTGGATGGAAGGATTGATTAGTAATTTAATTTAATTTGATTTGTTTGATTCTAAAACTTAAAATTATCATTGGGGGCACTGGTGACAATCTCTATAGCATAGACAACAATTTTTTATTGGTTGTTCCACTAATCCAACTTTTATGATTCCGAATTTAACTTTTTCTTGATTTTACATGTCCTAACTTAAGCAGTATATGCCCTTGGGCATCGGCCTTAGTAGATGATGTTGACAGACTTCTATCATCACGACTGGTGGCAGCACCAGCAGCTCTAGTATGTGCTTCCTGCTCTCCTTTCAATTGTTCATCCTCCATATCGATCAACAAACTTGTACCAAGTGGGGTACAGCAAACACCACAATTTGTACAAAAAATTTACGACTTAAAGTGCCACAATACATATATGGAGTCAAAGATAATAATCTAACATTGCGGTTCACTTTAACCCACAGTGTCACACAATATGTGTATGAGTTCGAAATATATATATATATATATATATATATATATGTGAAAGCCCTCACTCACTAACTCATCACTAATTGTTTTACTTTTGCTTGGAAGCTGAAAGTTGACACAGGTGTGTTGCAGGTGGGAAATAGGAAAACTTCGTAATTAGAATATTAATAACCCTCCCCTGAGGGGTTGAAAGGGGGGTTGACATAATGACATCATCACCGATGCATGGCTTGCATTGCATGACCAACAACGCCCAAATGGATATTGGGGGTCATTCCGAGTTGTTCGCTCGGAAGCTGCTTTTAGCAGCTTTGCACACGCTAAGCCGCCACCTACTGGGAGTGAATCTTAGCTTATCAAAATTGCGAACGAAAGATTAGCAAAATTGCGAATAGACACTTCTTAGCAGTTTCTGAGTAGCTCCACACTTACTCGGCATCTGCGATCAGTTCAGTGCTTGTCGTTCCTGGTTTGACGTCACAAACACACCCAGCGTTCACCCAGACACTCCTCCGTTTCTCCAGCCACTCCCGCGTTTTTCCCAGAAACTGTAGCGTTTTTTCACACACACCCATAAAACGGCCAGTTTCCGCCCAGAAACACCCACTTCCTGTCAATCACATTACGATCACCAGAACGAAGAAAAAACCTCGTAATGCCGTGAGTAAAATACCTAACTGCATAGCAAATTTACTTGGCGCAGTCGCACTGCGGACATTGCGCATGCGCATTAGCGACTAATCGCTCCATTGCGACAAAAAAATAACGAGCGAACAACTCGG